>NW_019723915.1:393675-595039 GCF_002891405.2 Cryptotermes secundus | reverse complement strand
CCGTAAAGCTACGACACGGGACTCACGGCTTCCAAGTCCCTCCCGGAGGACTTGTTCACTGAATTTTTCGGCCCTTAAAAATTCGACGACCTCCGCCGGGTATTTGAACCCGCGTACTACGAGTCATGAGGTGGGAACGGAGTGAGTGAGTAAGTAAGTATATTTTATTGCTAGTGGGGTGGGACTAAGTCCCTTTTACTGCGGCCACTTCTGGCCTATTGTACCAGCCTCAGATGATAGGTTAGGGTGATTGTGGAGCAATTGGTGGAATGAAGATTGGCAGGGGAAACCGAAGTACTCAGAGAAAACCTGCTCCAGCGCCACTTTGTCCACCACAAATCCCACTTCACCAGACCCGGGATCGAATCCGGGCTGCCGCGATGGGAAGCCAGCGACTAACCGCTTGAGCTATGGCGCGGCCCCCTAAGTAATTAAGTTGGATAGTAAGTTATGTTAACTGGATAGTCAGCCAGCCTATTCATGTGATCCTCTGTACAGCTTGCAGAAAGGGCGCAAGCAGACAAGCGCTGACTGGGGGTGAGTAGGCCTATGTCATGGCAAAGATCGAGCATAGTCGGTGATATCCGAGCTGATAGCAAAATGGGGGATGCAGAAGAAGGGGTTGTGCAAAGAAGTTCCAAAGAGAGCCACACCCATCTCGCTCTACAGTGGCGAGATAGGGATGGGCTCCTCCCAAACCCTCTGACGTCATCATCTAATTTGTCCTGCGTCCTGGAGTTTGGTGCATGGTCCTAGACAGGGGGGTCACAGAACAAGGCGCCCGACCAGAAGGCAAAGGGCCGGGAACCTGTGAACCACAGAGCGGTCTCGAGTCAGCACCGCGGGGTCAATGCTCTGTCTTGAAGTAGATGTAAATACGGGTCTGACAAGTGGGAAGTGGGTCGCAAAATGTGAAGCGCCATTATTAGAACTGGCGACTAGAAAATCCAGTTCATAACATTACAAAATTCTGATCGTTGTGCCGGATCTTATGTATAATGCCGTGTGGTCTATTTAAAGGCAACCGACGTTTCGAAGGAAAATATCGCTTCCATCTTCAGTTTCGAAGGATAAGCTGAGCTTTCCACCTTCTTTCACGCTTGTATCTTGTGTGGCTTATTCTTCGACCAATAAGATGGAGATAATACGCTCCTCCGAAAACGCCGGTTGACTTTCAACAGACTAAAGGGCATTACGTCCCAGAAGATGGAACTTTTCTGAACGTTAGTCACTATACAGTAAATCGCACTTTCCAAATGATACTAAAAAATAAAATTATCACAGCACTCGCAGGGGCATCTAATTTACTACTTCACTGATTTCCTTGCCGCTGTAATAAGAAACTTTTGTAGTCTAGTGGTCAGAGTTCCTGGCTACAGATCCAGAGGTCGGGGTTCGATTCCCGGCGATACCAGATTTTCTAAGAAGTAGTGGGTCTGGAACGGGGTCCACTCAGCCTCGTGAGAATAACTGAGGAGATATTTCACGGAAATAGCGGCTCCGGTCTAGAAAACGGAAATGAATGGCGATGGGGATTCGTTGCGCTGACCATGTTACACCTTCTAGCCGCTAAAGTCGGTATTGTGACCCGCATCGTATCTTATTTATACTTATGACATGATGACATAAAAGTAGAAGTAAAGCTATCCCTGTAACAGGCCGTAAAGGCCCATAAGGTTGTGAGACGTTGAGGGTCCCACATTATCTAGACAATCGGCTCAAAGATGGCGGTAAGGTTGTCAGCCTTACAGGCCGGCCGCTCTTTACCCCCAAGAAGTTTCCTGGTACTCATTTCTGTTAGAGGCTGAGTCGACCCAGGGCCATAGTGTGGCTGGAAGGATTAGGTCAATTGAAAAATCCAATGACCTTATCGGGACTTGAACTTGCCTCAACCAACTACGCTACCGCGTGCATCAACATGATGACGTATAAAAAAAAAAGACATTTAGATTTGACCTTCATGCAAACTAGGAAGTACGCTGAATCGATATAAAAGGAAGTTTAAATTTTATTTGTATTAAATAAGTCACACTTAATTACAAAATCAATGGACGATCTAGGAGACAAACATGCCAATGAATGGGTCAGTCTCTGCAAAGAAGGTACTGCAGTAATTCTGAGAAAAATACAGAAAATTCTGGCGACGATTCGAGATACGGGGAAAACGATATGAGGGGAGCATAATAATGTTCCTTGTGTAGATAGGAGCTGAGATACCGCAGCCGGCATTCAGACTGGACTATGGACAGGGAAGCTGAAGGCTCGGGGTTCTATTCCCGGCAGAGGCAAGCATTTTTCTTATTCTCAGCGGGGTCAAGATCTGGCTCTGGAGCCCAATATTCTGCTGTGTTTCTTCTCAGGAGACAAAGAGGCCGAGGCGTGAAAGCGACTACTCACCTCAATCAAATACCGAGGATGAAAATGTATAAAACTACATTTCAACCCCCTCGCAAGTCTTAACGTCGTGATGCGACAAAGACCCCTTCTCTCTATGGCTCTACGATCCTTTGTTGGACCTTGGCCACATTTTTAGTTTCTTAGTCTTAATCACAGTCGGTTGGACTCCTTAAACGGAGCATCAGCCCATTGCAAGGTCGCTACGCAAAGAACAAGAACACAGAACAAACGCAGACAGACATTCATGACTTGAGTGGGATGCGAACCCACGACCCCGGTGTTCGAGCAGGCGAAAACGGTTCATGCCTTAGACCGCACGACAAATTTCATCGGCTCCTAACCCCTTTAAATTTAAAAAATGGCTTTAAAACTGTAAACTGTACTGGAATGGTTCAGATGGAGTCTGATGGTATGATGTCATGATCACGTCGTGAGCTTCTCGATTTTCATAGAACAGAACATTCGTTCATCAGCTGAATAAGCACGAGTTAGTGCATTACTGAGTTAATTAAATTGTACACAAACATTACGAAAGTCTGTCACATTTAGCATTTCTCGCGTCTGCAGGAAGACGAATATTCTATAGAACTTCACATAAATTTTCTCTTGAATCTATGGGTACTGAGTAAGAAGCCAACGAAATCTACAGTGCAAATCTTACTTTAAGAGTTGATAGTTACTCAATTGTTCAAAACATTCCTCTCTTTTATAGAAATCGAGGGTTGTAGATCGTGTTCACAAAACGCTTCACTCGACCTTATTCTGAATCAGCTGAATCGAGTCTCCCAGCTTTACAAATAATAATAATAAGATTCATTTTAATAATATATTCCCATCTATGCCCACGTTTCTCAAGTGTTACATAAGGACACTGTCCCTATAAAATAAGCATTTAAGTGTAGGTTCCTTTGAAAGCATAAAGTTCTGAAGATTGCATGTGTCCTAGGCAGTATCCTATTAGTCCTTCTTTAGATAAGGAATAAATCTCAACTACTTTGAGCTTTTCGAGTAGAGAAAAGTAGATCTGGGCCCACATTTTCTACTTAAGGCTTATTCTTTATTCATTCCATTCGATTAGCCCTCCCCTGTCGTGATTTATGGCTGCGAGTCTTGCCCACAAGAGTCAGAGAACCAGAAAATCCGGCCGTACTGGCTCCTCCTATCCAATATCCCTTATACGTTATTTACGTCCGAACGCCCCAATAATAATGATGCAAGCTTTCAAAGGCAGGAACTGAGCAGGAGAACATTTCCTTGGCTCGTTGCAGGCGGGAAATCAGAGCCGTATTCACTTCGCTAGACCGGAATCTTCGCTGAGAACAAATGAGGACGCGCCACAAAGGTATCGGTTTCTTTGCACCAGCAATCTGGTCAAATTGGATATGTCAAAACTGTCTGGGCTGGAAGCTAAAGGATTGCGATAAAATCTGTACTGAACAAAAGTTCGCAATTTACTGTAATGAAAGTGTAAAGAACTTTAGTATTTGAAATGAGGAAGAAGAAGGAAGACACGAGAAAGAGAATAAGGAGTAGACGGAAATACAAATAAAAATAAGTAGCTAGCGAACTCTGAACCATGGGATTGTGCCCAAGTGCCAGGTCATAATAGGTATAGAGGAAGTGCAGGGACATTCCAAGTATCTTAATATAGAAGTGGCAGGTTCAACCTTCGGCCACTTTACCTTACCCCTTATCCCGAGCCCCAATTGGATACGAGAACAGACGGGTTACAAAACAAGTATGGATGTGGTGATGAAGAAAATCATGCCCTTGCAGGAGATCAAATCCTGGTCTTGCAGCCCTTACTCATGGGCCAATTACAAAGAAGAGGAGGTAGAAAATTCTGTTAGAATAAGTATTCGAATTTAGGGCCAAGACTTAGACCTCTTAATACGAAGCAGAAATTTTAAGAAGTCAACTGAAGCGTCGGTGTGTAAGCATGCACGTGTGTACATATATATATTGTCACGTGCTAGAGTGACTACAGACGGGGTTACGGTTGTTAAAAGGATTTATTGGACACATACAGATCTAACTACAAGTAACTATAGCGCTATCGCTAATTCAAACGCTCTGCAGTTCACTACAGCACCTACTAAGTCTTCTCAGTCTGTGGTGTCTTCACCAGTCGTTGCCTGGTACCGGATCTCAACAATGTCCTCTACTTCCGTGCTAACGTTCTTACTGCCTGGCGATTGTCTCACAACTAAATCATTCAAAGTTAAAGTCACATTGCAACTGACGGTCGGTCGTTCAGTCAATCTTGGTGTCGAGCCCCATTTGGGGCTCATGACTAGGTTGCAGTTCACTATTGACAGTTACAGATTTGATACAACTAAATCATTCAAAGTTAAAGTCACATTGCAACTGACGGTCGGTCGTTCAGTCAATCTTGGTGTCGAGCCCCATTTGGGGCTCATGACTAGGTATTTATTACTGTTTGACAGTTACAGATTTGATATTGTGGGGCGCCCTATCTGACGAGAGGACGGGTCTGTCCTTTATCACAGTCACTGTCTGCAGTAGTAAGTAGTTTGTCATAATGTAAAAGGTGTTTACAGTTTAAATGTTAAAAGTGTTGAAAATGTGTATACAGGACCTCTGTCAGTCAAGGCTCAGTACAGCAGATTATGCCCTATCTCTAGTAGCTTCCGTTGCAACGGCAGTCTAGTCACTTGAACAGTTGTATGCTTGACCGCCGCCAAGTTTAAGTTTCACCTTGTCCAATATTGCGAACATTTTCGTTATCGTGGTTTTGTACGACTTCTGCTTGTTGCCTGTATAATTTTGCTATATAATCGTATAGGTACGGAATTTTGAAAGACGTGTGAATAGTGAGCTGGCGTGCGCCTTGAAAAATTGCCAGTGTTGCGGAGAATCTTGTTTTGCAGGCGCTGCAATTTCATTAGATGGATACCTGCCGCGAATTCCCAGGTGGGACTAGCATTAGCCATTACAGATCTAATGAGAGCTTTGTGGAGGGTCAGCTTAATGTTAGCGCTTAATCACTCACTTTTGAATAGGGAATACATACTAATAAATGTCCTGAAGGCCAACCAACTAAATCACTGCTTCATCTGACCTACTTATAGCATTTTGGAACGGATTGCAAAGATTGTTGCTGTTTCCAATTACTGCAGTGCAAAAATGTTTGTTTGCTAAACCGTTACTGAAAAACGGCTCTTGCATTTCTGCTTATGTCGTGGTCGTTGCGCAGTAACGGGTCTACATGTCACATTATATATCCATATATCTATTTATGTTTCTACGTATGTAAGCGTGAATTAATGTTAATAGGTATGTGAACATTATACGTGAATAATGCATGCATTTATTTACTTAAACCAACAGTAATTCAATTATATGATCAGACTATAAACTAAAAGAAACATGCAATATAAAGAAAAGCCCAAATCGTAAAAAGGAAGCACCAGAGACAGTAGCAGATAATGGTTGGAGAAAATTCGGTTCTATATCGTAACCTTGGGTGATGAGAGTCCGAGATGAAACTCAACGTCCTGGTCGATACCTTGAGTACAGAGCATAACAAACAGTCCGGCTAAAGGAGGCCGACCCTGTGTGCGAGTCGTGGTGGACAATACAGGACACAGTGCACCACACACTGCTTTGCGAGCTTTCTTATATCCAAAAGGCGTATTAATTTATATTTAATGTGCGTTTATATTTATAGCGCTCTTTTAATGCAAAGAAATCATACACATTACAATAGTAAAAAAATGTAAAGGTATCCCTGTAACAGGCCGTGGAGGCCCATGGGGTTGTGAGATCTTGAGGTTCCCACATTTTCTAGACAATCGGCTCATAGATGGCGGTAAGGTTGTCAGCCTTACGCGCCGGCAGCCGTTTACCCCCAAGAATATTCCTGGTACTCATTTTTGTTAGAGGCTGAGTCGACCCCAGCGCCATAGTACGGCTGGAAGGATTAGGTCAATTGAAAAATCAAATTACATCATCGGGACTTAAACCCGGGACCTTTCGGCTTGTAGCATAGTGGCCCCCCTCACAATTACAATAGTAATGATTTGTGTTTGGTGTGTAAAGATACGAATAATCGTATTTAGATGTCTTGAAACAGTGTAATAGGTTTCCTTGATGATCATCTGAAACAACAGTCATGTTTCCACCAGATCAGTCAGTTCAGCAAGATATATCGTGGATACCACGAAAATTGTTAAGGAGGAAAGCTGCCTTATTGGAAGTGATAATAAAAGTAGTTCGGGTTTCTGTTCGTCCAATTCACTCTCTTTTGCTGTTGGACAGGTGTTACAAGAAACCGAGGGAGCCATTGATTTTCCAGACTCTGTGCACATCCCATTTTCCTTATAATTCTGACAGAGTGAGAAGGAAGTGCTTCTATTCATTGACAGATTTCTCGTAGATATCTAAATCCATTATTTACATACAAGCGTCTGACGTCACAGTAATAAAGATTCAAACTTTGAAAGTGAATGGGGAGCAGCGAATCCCTTTTTCGCCTTTATTTAGAAGGAAAATCACGTCTTGAAGCCTGTTCCTCCGTCTATGGCCAATCCTTGGGAAGTCTTTCATCATTCTGTTACAGCCCGCGAGCACCGGACTAGAGGATATACGTATAAAACGCTGACATAAATCAGCAGCTGCCATAGAGGCTGGGCGGTTGCGGATAAGAAGTTAGAGGGCCGTGGCGGAGACCCCCGGTTTCGCTACATCGGAGCTTTATGCTCTGTGCATCGTCTTCTGCGTCACAAAGTAAGGCAGTCTGCATGTAATATGCTTCTGGTGCAAATGTGTGAAAAGTATATGAAAAGTGAAACACATATTCAAAATGAAGATTTTGCAAGTACTCCCCTCATGAATATTCCACTTTCAACGTCCACTATTTCGGGGACAAATCATGGCACCATAGAATTGTATTAACGTAATCAAATCAGAGTACTTAAGTAACTATCAGTGTGAGCGGCCTCAGTAGTCTAGAGGTAACGTTCCCGGCGGAGGTCGTGGAATTTTTAAGGGCGGAAAAATTCAGGGAACAAGTCCTCCGGGAGGGACTTTAAGCCGTGGGTCCCGTGTCGTAGCTTTACGGCACGTAAAAGAACCTCATGTCTCAAGGGGACCTCTGAGCCAAATTCAGGACATTTCCCGCCCAACAGTAGTCTCTAACGCCTCTGGTAGATAGGAGAAGCATCGAGATACCGCTGAGCCAGTAGAGGACGAACTCGCTAGCTGAGTCGGGACTGGTGGCACGCACCAGTACCGGCAAGGTATAGAGACTGGTAGAATATCACAGGGGGACGCACAATGGACCAATATCTGGTCTAAGTGCATGGGGAAACCCACCCTCTCCAATAACAACAACAACAACTATCAGTGTGTGCAAACTGAATGTCCTGTTTGGGCAAAGAGAGAGGAAAATCGAGCCGTAATTGTGAGTATTCCTACTGCAGATCACCAAGTGTTGTGTCCGGGGTCGTGGTCTATTACAATAACCAACCAAACCCATCCCTTGCTGTGTCTAAGCAGGGGGAGCTTGGACGTTATCCTCCACAAAACATCTGCAAGAATCATCGGAATATTTAGGGCAGAGAAAATCCCTACGTGGGATGTAGGACCAAAGGAGTTAAGCATGTCGCGCGTTCTACGCCACCGATAACCGAAACACATTTCGTGTAAATATCTGTATATATGCATAAGTAATGTGGTTTCCCGCTGGTCACAATAGCCGAGAGGTCTCAGGCATGAACTGCCTGTATCGTGGGTTCGAATCCCACACAAGGCATGGATATTTGGTATGTGTATGTGTTTATTCTGTATTTGTATTGTCGTGTGTTTAGGCAGTGGCCTTGTGACGAGCTGATCACTCGCCCAAGAACTCCTACCGTCTGTAAAATGATCATGAAACTGAAAATCAGGGGCAGAGACCCAAGGGGGCTGTAGACCCAGTGGATAAAAAAATCGGGTCTTCCAGTTATCCTTCTTGCAACACAGCTATTTGCCTGATATATGACAAACTCCGTCCTAAGTGCAACAATTTATTGTAGTTCTTTCATCTTGCTTTCTTCTACACTACATGTTTCGGCCGCAAACTGCCATCATCAGGTGTATACACTCACGTAGCTGTTACACTGCACCAAGTTTAAAATTTAAAAAACATTAGTCTTCCCGAACGTTCATTTCGTCGTTGCTAACAGCTAACCTGATAGTAACGACGAAACGTCGGTTGACCTTCACTGGACTACATGGCGTTATATCCTAGAAGACAATACTCTTCATAACCATTGCTGTGGAAACCTCAAATCCTACATCATCATCATCATCAGTAATCTGTCAAGACGACAGGTCCACAGTCTCTTCCAAAACAATTCCTCCATGTAATGCGATCTAGAGCTTTCTCCTTCGAATGACAGTATCCTCTTCTGTGCCCGAGGTCATTCAGCATCTTCTTACGTCTTCTTGTCACTTCTATCCGCCCCTCTATCTTTCCTTCAATAACTTCTTTTAGAAGGCAGTTTCTGCGTAGAACAGCTGCTTCAATTTAGAACCATAAATCCATATTCATCACTTAAGATAAATTTCACACTCATCCAAAATAAAGCGTAACACACTGATTTGTGGCGGACAAAGTGGCGCTGGGGCGGATTTTCTTCGAGTACTTCGGTTTCCCCTGCCAATCTTCATTCCACCAAATTTTCCATCACCATAATCAGCCGGGGCAGGTACAATAGGCGAATCAGTGGCCGCAGTGCCGAGTGGACCCAGTTGGAGCCCCCCCCCCCTTAAGCGAATTAAAAAAAACACACTTTTGTGTATTTAAATTGTATGCTTTCAAATTTGAGGCGAGAAGAGACCAGATTCTGAACTAAATGGTACCAAATATCTGCCAAGATATTTGTTCTTAGAGTCACCACAAAAACAGCTGCTGGAACCCCACTGTGTTCTAGCGTGGTATTCTCCAAATTCGTTTTTCGACATTTTCACTTCCAACTGGTCTATATGTTTGTTTACCGAATACACAATTGACTGTTTTTTTTCGACCAAAATATATACAGGAATTTGAATAGGCTCTACTCAAAGCTTGATATTATTTGGTTCGGTGTCTTCTAACGTCTCACCTCTGGCCGCGCCATAGCTCAAGCGGTTAGTAGCTGGCTTCCCACCGCGACGGCCCAGGTTCGATCCCGGGTCAGGTCAAGTGGGATTTGTAGTGGACAAAGTGGCGCTGGGGCGGGTTTTCTCCGAGTACTTCGGTTTCCCCTGCCAATCTTCATTCTACCAAATTAACCATCCGGGGCAGGCTACAATAGGCCAATCAGTGGCAGCCGTGCCGAATGGACCTAATTGGACTCCACCCCCCACTAAACGATTTAAAAGAAAAGTCCCATCTCCGTACCTATAAACCTTAAGTTTAAAATACAGGCCTACATATATTGTTGTATTTTATGAGTGTAAAACTTAGTCCCCCACTATCTCTGTGGTAGGAAGGTGGAGACAACTGAATAATAAGAAACTGCATACATTTTACAATTCGTCAAATATTATTAGTGATCGAATGAAGAAAAATAGAGATGGACGTATAGCACGCATTAGAACATAAGGCACATATTGCATATTTCGGTCGGGAACCCCAAAAAGAAGACATTAATCGAGAAAGTAAGTGTGAGGGGAAAGCGGCCTCCGTAGTCTAGAGGTAACGTTCCCGCCTCAAATGCCAACATTCTACCAAGCAATTAACGCAAAACCCCAGTTCACACTCTTATCGAAATCCATTAAGTAGTACCTGAGAAGAGACATGTTACGGACGTACAGAGATATACTACTCTCCAGATATGCATTCTGCGCAAAATAACGCACAAGAAGAATGTAGACTATGCAGTAGTAGGCATTCTACAACTAAACACCATCTCGGACCTCCCTTTCAATGATAAATCTAATTTCAGGATAATTGTACCCAGCGGATGGAAACCCTCTTCTTAAGCCAGAAACTGTCACGGTGTATTTTAGACGGAGGGAGAGGGTAGAGGGAGTTAGACAAGAAATGCATTCTGAAAAGCTTTTAAGGGCCTATGTTGTATTTATGGTCTGCCTATGCCATGTGTTTGCGCCTTAGGGCAGGAGGAACGGGTCGTCTATTTATTGCCCTGTTTCTCAGCCCGTGTGTTGCGGGGTTAAAGTGCACCGCAAGATTTTGAGCGCTTTTAGGGAAGAGAAATGTCACATGTACGCATTATATCTTCCGGGATAAGTGGTGGCCATCTTGGAAATAAGTTATGGCATGTATTTCCGGTCAGGGGTTTCTACAATAGTTCTTCAATGAATTTCCATTATTCTTTGGGTACACACTGACGCATCCATGGAAACTTCTCGGATCCGCATATGGAAACCATCTAAAAGCTGGCCATAATATTGTTCATCTTTGCATCTCTTCTCTGTTTCCATGGTGACTGCAGTGAATACTCGTTTCGTGTATAATGAAAGCGATGTTCAACCACAGTACAAGCCAGATATTACAGAAAGAAGTGTGTGTGTGTGCGCATGCGTGTCTGCGGTCTCAGTGGGGGGCAAGAAAAAATGAGATGAAGCTAATGTGATAAAGAAAGAAAGGAAATAAAACAGAAAGTCGCTAACAAACGAAGTGAAAGATACATATCTTCCGCGAAGTGACGCCGTGTAGACTAGAGATCCTTCGGAGGAACATGCTACCTCTATCTTCAGTACACATCTTCTATACATTCTTCCGAAGCGCTGAAAAACTTCTACCAGATAAAACGTCCCAGGATTGGAAAAAGATCTTACATTCATAGTCATCGGCGTGAGAACCTCAGATCTCACAAGAAAGTAAGTACGTTACGTAGTGATATATCAACTACAGAAGTTATTTAGTGTCAAATACTACGAGGTTATGAAGTACAGGAAACTAGGAATGATATGGAAGTGTTGTGGCCTATTTCAAAATACTATATGTGAAACTATAAACGTGGCTGACTGAGAGCCTGCCTAAACTAATTTACAGGTTTACTGCTACATTAGCCTTCTCGGTATAAGCCCTAATTATGAAATTTGTTTTGAGTGCAATGCACTAGGAGTTCGTTTCCATTCTGGAGTGAACTACATTCGCAGGATATAACGCCACTTGGCAATGAGTAAGTTAGCTACTTACGAAAGTTTTGGGGAACCGGGATAGCGCAGTCGGTATAGCGACTGGCTACGAGCGGGCCGAATGAGGGGTCGGGGTTCGAGTCACGATAGGGTCAATAAATTTATCTTCTCCACGTCGTCCAAACCGAATCTGGGGTCCTCCCAGTCTCCTATCCAATAGGTATCGCGGGATCTTTCTCAGGTGGTAAAGCGGCTGGGGCGTGAATCTGACCACTCACCTCTGACTACTGCCGAGGTCACGAAAATGTGGATCTATACATCCACTCCCCCATACTGCTCCATGGCGTGGTGCTTAATTAGTTAAGCACAGGGAAAGCTTTACCTTTTTACGAAAGTATCTAATCTCATGGAACCCGAGGATAAATCACCGTCTCATAAAATCCTGCCACCGGACCCCAGGGTTACACTTTCCGAGCGTCCAGGTATCCTTCCAGTCAAGGCTAAGCCTCCCAAACGGTCCCGTCCCTTAAGATAATATGGCTGATGTGGACTCCGAGTCGGCAACAGTGCTGTGCTCGGTGCGCCCAATGGGGTTGTATCAGGACAAGGCCGCAACGAGCGGCCATGGGACAGCAGTCCTGGATAACGGCGGCCTGCAGCACAGCAAAGCGCTGTTCACTTGCACAATGAAATCAATAGACTCTCTGGTGTGCGGTGGACACTATTAAAACAGCGGCTATGTTATGGCCATTCACAGAAGAACAATCTACAACGGGCAAGCCGAAACACCAGGGTTTGTATGAATAGAAAAACACCTCTTGACTGATACACAGTATTTCGGTTCTTTTTAAAGGGAAAGCACCGTAAGAATTTTTTTCATTGGCGCTACAGCCCTCATTTGGGCCTAGGCTTACCTCCATGAAACTCGCCGTTTCACTTCGGTTTACTATATCTTAGACATATGGTAGGACTCCTTGGGTGGGTGATCAGCTCGTCGCAAGGCCTCTACCTGTACACAAACAGAGAAAAACGCAAACAAACATCCACGCCCTGAGTGGGATTCGAACCCACGATCCCGGCTTCTGAGGGAGCGAAGACAGTGCATGCCTTAGACCGCTGGGCTACCGTGACCGGCAGTGTAAGAATACTATAGAGCGGGATAATGTAGCAGGGTTTACTGTACTCTGTAATGAACAAAAATATCATTAATAAATACGATTAAGAGTTAAAGAGTTTTTTAAATGATTATAATGATTCAGTCATTACGTACTTGACTCTGTGGTCTCTTCTGACTTAGAATTAATTCCAAAACATGAAATCGTACAGAAACTTTTTAGGTCTCCTTTGATGGGGCGAGACCGCCTGTGTGGTCTAGTGGGCAAACTTGCTGGCTATAGATCCAGGGGTTCCGGGTTCGATTCCCTGCACTACCATATTTTCTGAGAATTAGTGGATCCGGAACGGGGTCCACTCAGCCTGGTGAGGATAATTGAGGAGCTATTTCCGAAGTTGGATCCTCTTTTCTCGCTGGATAAGAATTATTGTTTTTCCGTGTTACAAATACACTGGGCATTGAGCGTAATTGCTTTATAAATGGATTTGAGTTCCATGGCAGGCGACTTTAGCTCTCCTCCGCCATAAATTGCAATTGAAGGTAACGCTATCCCTGTAACAGGCCGTGAAGGCCAATGGAGTTGTGAGACGTCGAGGCTCCCACATCTTCTAGGCTCACAGATGGTGAAGTTGTCAGCCTTACGCGCCGGCCGCTTTCTACCCCCCAGGAAGTTTCCTGATACTCATTTCTGTTAGAGGCTGAATCAATCCCAGGGCCATAGTGCGGCTGTAAGGATTAGGTAAATTGAAAAATTCCACCTCATCAGGATTCGAACCCGCTGCCTTCCGGCTTGTAGCATAGTACCTCAACCAACGACTCTACCGCGTGTCCCACAACTTGCAAGTTAGCCTCTTATCTTAGCTTGAAAGAGAGTGAATTCGGATATTCGAGTAGATGCAAAGAAAAGTTTTGTTGCATTTTCAACTGTCTATTTCAGATTTACACTTGATTTTGTTCACCACAAAACTGCATGACTTCGCCAATTATATCGCAGACTTCAATGTCAACAGTGGTTCGTGTTTCAGTTTCTAATTTTAAGCCACTGGGAAGATATTTCGCACTAAGATACTGTTTATCCTGCCTTCCAGGAAACGCTATTACTCAAGACACGTAGAAGCAAAGCGCTGACATCTCGTCTCGTAACTACCTCTAGAATCTGTTTCTCTCTCCGCCAAAGAACCTCGCGTACCTTCCGCATATAAAGTTAACGCGGTCGAGCAATGCCTATACAGAACAACACAACGCGTAGTAACGCGCACATAATCCCACATCGTGATGGGACTGAAATCCGTGAACGTAGCCTTCGGGGGGCCCGAGCCCACGGCCAATCCGACTGGCATTTTGATGTTTCTTTGCGCATAATTCTATATGCATACTAAAAGGAACTGAAAAAAAAACAGGTCCCTTTTGATCACGCTGTGAAATGAAAGCGCCCCTAATAAATGACTGGCATCCACCTGCATTACATGTGTGCAGAAGAAATTGCCAGACAAGAATGGCGAACAATGCAGGAACATTGACCTAGCACGGATATGGAGCTATGTGACAACGGACACAGAAGGCTACCTAGAAAGGCTGAGTTATTCGAATTGGTTGAACATATATTACGGACACACCAAGAGACGTAAGAATAGCATTCGAACGATATGAAATTATAATTGATGCAAGAAACGTACACAGAGACACAATTATCTGAAGTGGGGTCCGCCCACACGAGTCCCTGATAGGTTATCTCAGCATAATGATGGAAACAGCAGATATGTGCAAGAGGATACCAAAATCTTACATTCCCGGCATAATTTAGGCATATATTTATTTACTTGAGCCGGTATAGCNGCCTGGATAGCGCAGTCGGTATAGCGACTGGCTACGGGCTGGACGATGGAGGGGTCGGAGTTCGAATCTCTATGTAGTCAAGAATTTGCTCCACGTCATCCAGACCGGCTGTGGGGCCCAACCAACCTCCTATTCAAAGGGTACTGGGGGGACTGTCCGTGTAGGTAAACCGGCCGGGTTGTTAAGCTGACCACTCACCTCCTGCTAGTGCCGAGGTGAAGAAAATATGGATCTATACATCCACTCCCCCATGCGCCTTCATGGCGCAGTGCTTAATTAGTTACGCACACGAACAATTCCACCTTTTTTAGCAGACATTAACTAACTAGTTTTGTGCATATTGTGTAAACGTCTGTCAGCGCACGACAGCCTGACCGCTGGAATTTCATTCGGCGCCAGACAACGTTAGCTGTAGCAACCACTGGGCATGTTATACGTATGCATTTTAAGTGCAAGGACATGACAGGGAGACAAACTGCTTGACGCCACGCAGGAATGATTATGATAAAGCTACCATTCCACAGCGAATCCTTAAAGAACACCGAAGAGCGATACGAAGTAACTCACGAAATGGTGACTGACGTGTCTTTCCCAGGTACTCCACAAGAACCATTGCTTCATTGTAGAACCTCTCGGCTTCAAATCGGCGGATTTTGCAGACAGGACTGGCTGCTGGAGTGGCGACATCCGCCATTAGTATTACAGCGGGTACAAATCCGCTAATCCAACAGTAGCAGCAACCAGTACCATGTCGTTGCTATGGCGTCAACGCAAGACGAATGCTCCATAACAACTGGTGGCAGCGGTGGGGTTACATTTCGAGATGCAGCTTAATCATAATCATTCTGAGTTAGAAAGCAACACGTCATAAGAATGATACTGCCAACATGATCTGATCAATGTGTGCGACGTATTGCATACTTCTCCGGGTGCTTAAACTGCTACCCTTGCCAGTTATGCAAGATTATTGCTGAAAGAGTTCCAGGTAAGTCCGACCACTGTAGCCAACAAGAAAAATGTAACTATAACTAACAATATGTTCTTGGTAGAACATATGGAGTCAGCCACACTTATATTCATATATTGTGACCTTAGTAGAAAATTTCTCCGCGGGGCAGAGTTCTTCTTGAGAAGCTAATTGTTGCACAACCACTCGATAAATTCTCCACTCTTATTATAAGTATATACTTCATCACCATTTTCACATGAGCCCACCACTGCTCCGTATCCTAAGTCAGAAGAATAAGCTCCACAGTGAAATATTCATTTCAAATCCATTTGAATAATATCCCCCATCTATGTCTTCGTATTCCAACTGGACTGTTCCTTTCAAATTTGTAGCAGGGACTACGTGTATAATTAATCTATATATTTCGTCATTGATTGCAAGCTTTACGTTCACCAGTAACGTTGAAGTTTCCATACACAACTAACAGCCGTGTTAGCAAGCGTTAACGTAAAAAAATATGACTCATATACAAATTTTAGATAGTTCATGACTTGCCTGGGTGTGCCCCTCGCCTGCAGCGTTGCATGCGGTATCGCAACTGAACAGACAGTTGCCTTCGTGGTACCCTTTCAAATTGTACTGCACCAAACGAAGAAGCAATCCTTGGCAATAGTTGCGTACTTTTCCAGGGGGTGTCTTTTTTTAATTCGCATNGTAGGGGGGGGGGGGGGGAGTCCAACTGAGTCCACTCGGCACGGAGGCCACATGTTGGCCTATTGTAGCCTGACCCGGGTGATTATGATGATGGAGAATTTGGAGGAATGAATATTGGCAGGGGAAACCGAAGTACTCGAAGGAAACCTGTCCCCGCGCTACTTTGTCCACCACAAATCCCACTTGATCGAACCCGGGCCGCCCCGGTGGGAAGCCGAGCGACTAATCGCTTCATGGGGTGTTACTGTACAACTCAACAACCGGTACTAGTGACGCTCCCACCTCAGAACTTAGACAACAGCTACTTTGTTAGTATTAATACGGGATAAGTAAATTTAAGAGAACAATGAGACCGTCCCTATGGTCTATCGGTCAGAGTTCCTGGCTATAGATCCAGAGATTCGGGTTCGATTCCCGGCGCTACCAGATTTTTCTGAAAAGTAGTGGAACTTGAACGGGATTCACTCAGCCTCGTGAGGATAATTGAGGAACTATTTCAAGGAAATAGAGGCTCAGGTCTAGGAAACCGAATTTAACGGCCGTGGGGATTCGTTGCGCTGACCACGCAACACCCTCTATCCGCTGAAGTTGGTACTAACTTGACCGACAAGCGACGGTAGCTCGTTCGGAACAGTTCGCTTGCAGACTAAACCCACGGAGTTAAGAAATCAATGGTGAGGTGGTATCTAGGGGCATTTTCATAAAAATCCACAGACTTGTTCAATAGTTATTTGAGTGGGGGCCGAAGAGGTCGCATGGCTATAATTATATTGGGCCCACTAAAACTTGTCAATATGAAAAGAAGACTAACATCTGTTAGCAAAAGAAAAATTCTGTGGAAGAGAGTAGATAAAACACCAAAACTGCCGTGTAGCCTGTACGATGTGGAACGGGCAAAATGATAAATTTTTGGAGAGTCATTCCCACACTGACCCATGTTTTTTAAGAGATTTATGAGGAAGTAGGTGGGATTTGGGGAGCAAAGTGGCAAGGAGGTTCCATGCATGCAGGAGCGGAGATAAAGTCAGCGCCAGATAGGAATTCATCACATCCGTTACAGTCACAGACTCGGAAAGTCTTCGACAAGCAAAGTCGCCCTCAACCCCGGAATGTATAAGGTATTCCCCGGTTGGTGCATTCTGGGGCTAAGGAGACAGTGACGTCTCAGAGGAACAACAATATAAGTAGCAGACTGCAAACACTGAAAGCAGCGTCTCTGCAGCTGCCCATGTCACGATTTCGATGGACTAAGCTGAACATAATTTCACTGTTTGTTTAAATCTTAATTAACTGTCTGGATTATTTATTTCTTCACACATTTCTTCACACCCTTACTTCCTTCGTTTCTATCCATATTCATCCATTTCTTTTTATCTTTTCTTCCCCTTCTTTCCTTTTTTCTGATTTCATTATATCCTTCACTTCTCCTCCCATTTTCATTAATGCGCGATTCGATTTTTAACGTAATTTTCTTTCCGTTTTCCTTTCTTTCTATATTTCTTTCGCTGTTTCTTCCCCTTCTTTCCTTTATTCTGATTTCATTACATCCTTCACTTCTTCTCGCTTTCATTAATGTGCGATTCGATTTTTAACGTAATTTTCTTTCCGTTTTCCTTTCTTTCTATATTTCTTTCGCTGTTCCTTCATTCCGTTCTTTTTTAGGTTAGCTTCGACGTTCTAATACTATTTAAATAACAGTTAAACTTATATTTTTAAGAAGCATGAGTGGTAATTATAACACTTCTGATTATAGTTTGTAGTGTAACATGTAGGGGGGTACACGTGACTAATAACTGTGGATTCTAGATTTGATGACTAGGTTTATTTGACGTTACTATAACAATTACACTCGATTATAACAGTTCACATATTCAACTGTTTCTCGATAACGAATCTCTCGCTGTTGTCTGCACCTAGCTCCTTTGCAATTCTCTCGTATTCTGGTTACACTTCCGGGGCTCGTTCCTGGTTATAACTTCTGGGCGGCCGTGATATCAGACATCGCCCTGGAAGGTGTCACTTTGCGTATTTCTCCTTTAAGAAGTCGTTACTTTGTAAACTACAAATCGTTGCTGTGGTTATCGGCTTTCAACAGTGAAAGAGTGAACCATAATAACTAGAACCGTTGCGTAGTAATGGGCGCCTATTATTGTATTGCTTGAGAATACGTTCGCCCAGCCGTTGGCTGGCAATGGACGCCTGGCTCCGACTCCGTTACCCCGGCTTCGAGGCCGCGCGTCACAATACGATGTAATGAAACTACATAATTTGATATAACCAGAGTGAGATACGTAGCACACATAGGAGACGTGAGAGACTTTTACCCAAGTCTTATCGGAATAACACTCTGATTAACTGCATGCAGATCGGACAAAAATATAAAGATGGACCCTAAATAAATTGGATACCTCTGGGCAAGGACCGGTAGCGGGATCTTGTAAACAAGGTCTTGAAATTTCCGCTTCCGCAAAAGAAGTATTTCTTGGAGAGAGAAGCGACTCTTACTTCATCAAGCTACTTTCTCCGCGCAGCTGGTCAAATGTTTCCGTGTATAAATGTTGTATGTTTGTTACAATATTCCTCGTTCGCTTCTTCACATCATACTCATAGGTGTTGAAAACTCTAGAATTGTTTAGCACGGATACTGAAAGTGTCAAGAAATGCAATGAGGTGTTACAAGGTATAAACCTTCCCCACAATTAAAAAAACTTGTAGTTTTTAGTCCGCAAACGAACTATACCGATCGAGCGACTGCCGCTTGTCGGCGAAGTTAGTGTCAAATTTAGCGGACAGAGTGTGTCACGTGGTCAGCGCAACAAATCACCACGGCCGTTAATTTCGGTTTTCTACACCGGAGCCGCTATCTCCTTGAAATAGCTCCTCAATTATCCTCAGGAAGCTGAGTGGACGCCGTTCCAGACCAATTATTTCTCAGAAAACCTGGTAGCGCCGGGAATCGAACCCGGACCTCTGGATATATAGCCAGGAACTTTGACCACTAGACAAAAGAGGCGGTCTCCACAACACGGTACACCAAATTGTAGCTCATTACCTCATTAACACCAAATCATGCGTTTTGTTATTGTTTTATTACCTACATAAGTATGCACTGATACATAAACTGTGTTTACAGTCCCATTCTTACGTCTGTATGCTTTCCATTTATGCATAAGCAGGCTTAATACTATACATTATCCTTCATAGGACAATTTTGTAACGAGTAATTAATGATGCGAGTGGCAGACAAAGCAGGCCTGACAGAATTATGAATGGCTCAATACGTAACAAATACGTTATAAAATAATATTAAAAACAACGAGGCAGCAGAAATTTAACAAAGACACAAGCACAAACAGATGGGGTGACACAGAGGGGTTGAACAAGCTGTCAATGCAGCCACACCTGTTGAAATAATGGTAAACGTATAGAAAGGAATCATAATTCAAAATATTTCACCGCAGCAGCAGTCACTTGAGGGGTTCTATACATAAACTAACAGAAGAAAACATAGAGCATGGTTATTTTATATACCAGAACTGTTGGTAATAGTGGAGTGTGTCTATAAGCAGTTCTCAAAGTCAGCAGAATATGAAGTTCTGAACATAAGAATTTAAACAAAATCCAAGATGGAGATTCATGACTTATAAATATCTAAGAATGTCCATACAAAAAAAGAAACTAATACTGCAGATATTTTCCTTTTTCAAGAAATTCTCCTCCACGTCAAGACGGAAATGTTGACCTTCAGGCTGTTGTTAACGCAAAAGTATTTCCTAAATATGCAGGATTTAGCAAGAAAATTAAGGTAAATTTCTGCTTAACATTTTAAGGACTTAACGTTCGATATACGTGAAGGAATTTCATTCATTTGCAAAATCTCTTCTCGAAAAGATCTTTCTGGTCGCCATCATGGCCTGCCATATCAATATAACTTTGCTGGAAAAGGACAAAATTTAGTCTAAATTATTTTACATTTTCATGCCAACTAATAACGTCTATTCTGAATACAGAAAAGTGTCTGAACTGTTAATATGGCGGCAGGGGTCTCTGTCTACTGAGGTAATCATGCGCCAAAGACAGGGCAAAACAGTTCCGCTTCAAGATGATTTAAATCGCTCGTAGCAGAGAAAGTGTCATCTGAATGTTAACCACTTGGTTCAACAGGTGAATATTTGCCATCTAATATATATGGTACATTCACGTTCATATATTAGTAACAATAACCTCCATAGCCATCTAATAATGTAGAAAAATTTGCTTCAACGCATAATTTACTGAATATAACGTTAAAAAAGAGGGAATAAATACAGAGAGAAAGAAATCGAAAAAAAAGAGGAGAAAATGGAAGGAGAATTTAAGATAGAAAAATTTGAGTTTCTGACATAATTAGGATAAGTGAATGTAAACAGAGCACAAAAATTCACTTACAACACAGGACCATTTAATAATATGTTGGTTCACTTACCACAGAGGTACATAGAATCAGCAATTCACATAAATTCGACAGGACATACCTGTAAGCACGAAAAAGACAATCAGACATCCATAAATTAGAATACTGAAAATTCCTAAAAGTACAAATCTCTTTCTTTCTCTCTGTGACATGGATTGGCTTTCTGTCTGTCCGTCCGTCCATCTATAAGCTGCAGTCAATAGTACAGTCACAAAAGTGACAGTAAAATATACAGAACAGGAATTGTCAGAAAGAATATAATTTCAGGCAGAAAGTAATCTATTTCAATTTTTCGAGTAGGCATTAAGTCAAGTGACGATGTTTGGAACTTGTGTTCTAAAATCAACATTCAGTAAAAATAAGCTAGTATAAATAATAATAATAAAAAAAAACAAAATTTAGGATTTAATTCGTGTCAGAGGCTCCTGTCTGATGAAATATAAAGAGCAGGCCACTTCCCATGTGGTATAAAAGGAGATACGACTTATACTTGCGGAATTAACACGTCCGTGTATGTTACCATAAGTTCTACGCTAACCGCAGGTCTGTTATTTCTATCGGTACAAACATTATGACACTTTGGGTCATTTCATCTTTGTACTTTCTACCGACAGTAAAACCAGAATGGCCGTTGCGCGAATTTACGAGGTGTTAAAGTTTTAACTCCTTTATACGTATCGGAAATACATGGTGTGCCATTTAAATAGCAACGAAAACCACAGCACCACATGCAAGCTTACAGGTGACATCTGTGTAACACGGCAAAATGGTGGGCCTAGTGCATCTTCATAAGTGTGGCACATAGCGTCTGTAAATACTGTTCAACGTTGGACATGTTGTCTGCCCTGAACGTCTTGTGTACTGAAATTTTGTTACCAGTCGACGTAATGTCGTCTTATTCGGTGCTTCCCCATTGGGATATGCAGCGCCAGCTGCTTAGGAGAGCAGGAAGTGATTAGATGCGGTGATATGAGTAGTATGAGAATTCACACACACTCTGCTCGTCAATACACCGTGCTCACGCCTGCAGATCTTCTGGACAACTGGGGGCAGGAGGAGCCAAGGATGACAAGTTGCGCGAGTGTCAGGAAGAGAGCATCACACACGGTGAGTAATTCCTGTACCTTGGCACGTGATCGTTATCGGATCGCGTTCCAAATGTCACATCCTGTATTATGTGGTTTACAGACCTACCAAAAATTAAACAGTTCTGTTAAGTTATCTGAGTCCCTGCAGAAAACAGTTACTCGAACTATGAGCGTGAAACTGTATATGAAGAAAATAAAAACACGAACAAATTATTTGTTATTTGTTCTTATATTAAACATGACAGCAATAAGAAAATTTCCATGAATGCTACGAAATAAATCTATCCATAAAAGTGACTCATTATATTGTAAGGGATTTGATCAACGCGTTACCAGGCAACAGCTCTGTAAACACAGACCGTTGCTAGGTTACGCAACAATAGAGGAGGCTGTGTTTTCCGTGTCCGCGGTGACGTCACGAAGCGGTTAGGTGGTGGTCATGCCATATGTGTTTACTATAGGTCCATGTCCGTTCCTCAGCTACATAAGTAAAGCAGTTACAAGTTACGAACAACAGCGGCAGAAGCATTAGTGCAGATAGACTGAAGTGATTAGTGTGGAGTGATTGTACATAGTATAAAGCAGGAATATTGTAATAATTAAATGTACTCACGACCTATAGGTTGTTAATAAATCCAATTACCAATCCAGATCCGCGTCTTAATCACTGTGACACGTGACAATATTCTATAATTCTTAATATACAGTTAGTCCTAGCCTGATCATACAGGCTAAAGCATGGGTATGAGGAGAAACTGGCGTAACCTGCTTTTGTTTCTGGAACCTGCTGTCAAATTTAGTGATTTACATGATAATGCAGGCTACGGGTCGATATGAGGTCCATCTAATTAGCTATAACACCAGGAGCTTTACCATGTTTGCAGCACAGGACAAGGCGAAGCCAGACAGAAAATATAAGAGACGGTCAAGCTTATGACGGTTCGGGTTGACTTAGCTCCCGTTGTAACATAAGATAAATAAGACAGGCATGATCTGCTTTACAAAACCTGGACTTAAAAGGACTCTTATATCTTGTAAGAGGAAGAATTTTCAAAAACGTAATATATGTACGATATGTACACTTGACAAAGGTCGAGCATATTTATAAGAGGCAGACCCATCCTTTCTTCAGAGAGGATGTTTCACAAGGACTATAACCGTAAAGGTTCAATTGCAGAAAAGAAGAAAACAGGCTCTGGTCGTGACCTTCAAGAGGTTTGTCGCCAAAATGACCTAACTGGTGGTAAACCGCCAGTCGTAAAGTAACTCTGAACTCTGGAACACTGGATGTACCCAGTGCAGAGAACTGAGACAGTGTTGACGAGTTATCGACTCTATGAAAGGGCAAGCACAACAGATGGATCTATCTTAAAGGAGACACAAAGGATTGTAAGCATAACTGGGAAACGGATGAAGGACGAAGAATAGAAGAAGATGGATGAATGAAAGGGCACGAATTAGGAAGATGAAAACCAATGATGAGAATAGTGAGGATAAGGCGTTAAAAACGGGAGAAAATGACAAAACAAAAGGGGGACAGTAAACATAAGGACAAGAGAAACATAAAAATGTAGAATAGAAACAGAAGGAGGAGAGGAATGAGGTAAAGAGAGGCGGATGAGAAGAAGGGATAGAAGAGGAGCTGGAGTAAGAGGAGAAAATAGATGAGAAGTAAGAGATGAAAGAGGAAGAAAAGAGGAAGTTCGATAAATACTAGATCAAGAGGACAAAAAGAAGATAGAGGGGAAAAAGGAAAAAGAATAATTACCTACGAGCAGAGCTATAAAGATACGGCAGAATAAGCAATGGCTGCAAACCTGTCGTAAAAAGCTACAGAATTCAATATAACAGGTTTAATATCAATATGGAAGCGTAGGTTCCTTCCCGCCCCTACGTCGAAAATCTTTTCCACGAAAATTGGTTTCACAGTTCATCGTTCACATTTTGACGGCAGACATTCTCCTCCGGTCCTTAGCCGAGGATTTAACAAGTCACGAGGAAGCTTTTCATCCCACCCCGCCGCTGCTGAACCCCGTGGAATTAAGGAGCTCTCCACGGCTCCGGTAAATCTCGGCTTCTTTCGTGGCGTTGCGGATTGGAGCCATGGCCGCCTCGCGTCAACACAGCGAGGGGAACCGGCAGCACCGCTAGCAGACAAACACAGATGTCGCTCATGTTTAGGCTCATGAATGAGGTAATATAATTTCTGTGTATGCAAGTGTGTGTGACTAATAAGGCAACAGACTATAATCGACTACACAGAAAGAACAGACGATAGACCTTAATTTCTATTCTTTTATAATGTTCGTAGAGGAGAAATAATATGATCACTGAAACAGTTAATGTGATTCCCTGTCATTAGTTTTCACAGATAAATAAATATAATGCGGAGTTCGGGAAACCGATATATACAAACGTTTCGTGAATTCTGTTCATGATCATTTAGTATATTTCGCATCCTAATACCGCCCCTAAGGTCTAGTGGTCAGAGTTCCTGGTTACAGATCCAGAGGTCCGGCTCGATTCCCGGCGCTACCAGATTTTCTGAGAAGAAATGGGTCTCGAACGGGGTCCACTCAGTCTCCTGAAGATAATTGAGGAGCTATTGAAAGGAAATAGCAGCTCGGGCCTAGAAAACCGAAATTAACGGCCATGGGGATTCGTTGAGCTGACCATGCAACATCCTCTATGCGCTAAATTTGGCACTAATTTCGGCGACAAGCGGCGGTCGCTCGGTCGGTATAGTTCGCCTACGGACGCAAGCCACGGAGTTTAGTTTTAGTTTAAGTGTCATATCTGTCCCATTCTTGCATCTTCACCTTGCAGGGGTCAATTTTCTAGGACGGCACGCTGTAAAGTTAAGGTAAAATTGTCCTGTGCTTAACTAAATAAGCACTACGCCATGAAGGTGTATGTAGGAGTGGATGTATAGACCAACGTTTCCTTTATCTCGGCACTAATTAGAGGTTTGTGGTCAGCTTCACGCCCCTCCTGCTTTACCCCAGGGGAAAGAGCTCCCGGTACCCATTAGGTAAGACTTTTGGTGAACCCCAGAGGCAGTCTGAACGACATGGAGAAGTGACAATTTTTACCCTACTGGGTCTCGAACCCCGACCCCTTGATCGTCCAGCCAGTGGATATAACGACTGTGCTATCCCGGCTCACACTACATGCTGTACGCTGACTTTATATTCATTTCCTCCATCGCTCCACATGTTTCTTCTCAGTACCAAGTTTCCGATCACCCTATTCCTCATCTTTTGGTTGGTGTTTCGATTAATTATATTCTTGTACTTCCGTACACAGGGGCACGCGGTAGCGTAGTTGGTGCAGGCACTATGCTACAAGCCGGAAGGTCGCGGATCCAAGTCCTGATGAGGTCATTGGATATTTTCAATTTACCTAATCCTTCCAGCCGCACTATGGCCCTGGGGTCGACTCAGCCTCTAACAGAAATGAGTACCAGGAATATGCATGGAATGTTATTGGGGGTAAAGGGCGGCAGGCGTGTAGGGCTGACAACCTTACCGCCATCTATGAACCGATTGTCTAGAAAATGTGGGAACCTCAACATCTCACAACACTATGGCCCTCCAAGGCCTGTTACAGGGATACATTTACTTACTTTTACGTCTGTACATGCCGATTTTGTTTGGATCTATTTTCATTTTATTTCAGTGTGATACTTTTATGAATGTTAATCAAATGTGGTTTATCAGGCAGTTGCCTATACTCTCTGTTACATTATATTTAATTTCCACAATTGTTATGTGTCAGTCTGCACTGTTGCATGTGGCAGCCATTGCTGAGATGTTACACGCTAACCAGTCACTGTGGAGGGAATGCTCTGCAGCTGTGACATTCAAAGCAGGCCTGGAGGATCCAAGAGGAGAGAGAAGGAGAAGAGGAAGAGGAGGAGAAACGGGGAGAGGCAGACGGAGAATCAGCAACTATTCTGACATAGCTTTTTATGCAGTTCATGATCCGAAAAATTGCCACATGCATAAGAAATCCTCATATTCAGCTCTGTTTAGTCTCTGCGATCCTGAAACCAGAACAAGCTAATGCCAATCTTAAGGATACGTCATAACAGCGTACAGACTTGGCACAGGGACTATTTACTTTCCAGAGGACGAAAGTTTACCTCATTAAATGGTCATTCAGGGCAATGTAGGCGACCAGGGACGGAAATTTCCGTGCAACATGTAAACACATTACTTGTAAAGTTAAGAGACAAAAAAAAAACGAATATGAACGTGTCATAGGCCCGTAACTTGGGCGGCAGCGGGCTGAGTTACAGATCCTCTTGTGGCACTTATAGCTCGCCCCCAATGCTCATTCGTGTTTCAGAATGGAAGCGCTGAAAGCAGCGAAGGACGAATGTTCATTCTTCGCAGGGAACACTTAGAAAAGAATTGTCTTTCTGTGGGTGTTATACTCAAGGCTGATCTCATCTTTTCTTTCCCCAAAAAGCCAACACAATTTAAGCCTCGAGTTGCTACGCCGTTATTTGGGTTTAGTGTCAGAGTGCCTGCTCGTCTGGGCGCCAATGCCACTGGGTGACTCGAAATATATTTTCACTTTATCTAGCCATTTTATCTTCCTTCTCCAATGGCGTTAACAGGCTACATATTACACCATCTGTAACATACAGTAATAAAAAATTTCGTGATTCTTTAAGATAATTCCTATTTTGGAAAGTTAATCACGGAAGTAGTAATGACAAATGATATGTGTTCTCATGCCTGACAACCGTACGTGAAGACAAATATCGTCAGCTGGTCTGAATTACTCTTAATTATGTTCTTTTGCATTAAGAATAGAAAATAAACATTAATTATGTTAATGTAACTGCTCAATTCTGTATTTTTTTTTGGCTTATTCTACTGCGCTGTTAATATCTACATTACATACCGTAGAATAACAGGAAATCTGATGAATGATGAATTGGAAAGAACAAGGAAGGATACGCCCGTAGCACACTCAAGTTACTATCCCGGAATTTGACTGAAGTGGCTTAGAAAAAACAAGAAAAATCTCAGCGTTGTTTAAGTCTCGAGCGATATTCGAAATAAACACATAAAATGTATGATAAAGTTTTCCTTGTGCTTAACTAATTAAGCACAACGCCAAGAAGGTGTATAGGGGAGTGGATGTATAGATCTACATTCTCTTGACCTCGTCAATATTTGGAGGTGAGTGGTAAGCTTCAAGCCCCGGCCGCTTTACCCCCGGGGAAAGAGCCGGTACCCATTGAATAGGAGGTTGGATGGACCCCAGAGTCGATCTGGACGACGTGGAGAACAGAAAATTCTTGACCCTAGCGGGACTCGAACGCCGACCACTCGGTCGTCCAGCCTGTAGCCAGTCGCTAAACCGACTACGCTATCCCGGCTCCTACTAAGAACATTCTAAATGCAAATATAGAGCGTTGTCGCCGCGCTATCCTGCTCAGTTACTTGTATTTAAAACAGACAGAGTGAGTGAGCAGTTTAGGATATTACTTAATGAGAAACTCAAGCGACCTCCGTAGTCTAGGGGTAAAGTTCCCACCTAATGACTCAAGGTACGCGGGTTCAAACCCGGCGGAGGTCGTGGAATTTTTACGGAAAAATTCAGGGAACAAGTCGTCCCGTGTCGTAGCTTTACGGCACGTGGAAGATCCTGATGTCTCTAGGAGACCTCTGAGCAAAATTAGGCAAGTTTCCCGTCCAAATAGTTTCAAATGCCTCTGGTAGATGGGGGAAGCATCAAGGTACCAGGGGCCGACCTCGTTGGCTCAACGGGGCTGATAGCACGCACCAGTACCGGCAGGTTATGGCGACTGGTAGAATATCAAAAGGGGACGTACAATAGATCAACTGGTCGCGGTGCATGGGGAAACCCACCCCCTCCAATAATAATAATAATAATAATGAGAAACTCCATGATTTATGTGGGTAATTTATTGTTGTTAGTGTAATGGCAACTCAAGGGATCAGGAATGGGTTAAAGTTGGTGGAACTCATGGCAGGATAACGTTACGATGGCGAAGACAGTACATGCCTTAGACCGCTCGGCTACCGTAACCGGCCCAGCGCCACATTGTCCACCATAATCCCACTTGACCAGACCCGGGATGGAACCCGGGCCGCCGCGGTGGGAAGCCAGCGACTAACCGCTTGAGCTATGACGTGGCCAGGCAAGAAGTTACTTGCGCAGTTCCGGTTGCGTTATGTTTGACAGACGCGTGAGAGTGGCCATGAGACGCAAGGTGAGATGGGCTGGAGGAGGAGTGGTCTGCGAATTACTTCAAGGTCATATCCCTGCATTCATTTGGAGGGACTGAACAGGGGCACGGATGGCTTCACTATAGCAGGAGTGTGTCTTGTACTGAATCCGGGGCACTGAGGTTTCTCGGGGCAGGCAAACGCCCAATTTTCCCTTCCCGCTTCCCAGCTCATTGAGAGGCGAGTTAATCGCCCGAACGAATTCTGTCATCATCGTTTTTCTCACGTCTCGGCACCCCAGACATGGCGGACAAATTAGAAGACTCCGCCAGGACTCTGCCTCTCATCTTGTAGTCTCCAATCATCTCCCTAAAGGGTCACTGATTCAGACAGTCCAAGAGTAAATGAAGTACAAATTTTTACGGACTTTTCGAAATAAATACGAAAATGTTTGTCCATCTGTCTGCCACCCAACCTGCGTGACCCGTTTGACTCAACATGGCAGGCCTATGGGAGCCGGGATAGCGTAGTCGGTATAGAGACTGGCTAAGGGCTGGACGACCTAGGGATCGGAGTTCAAGTCCCGGTGGGGTTAAGAATTTTCTCTTCTCCACGTCGTCCTGACCGATTCTGTGGTTCACCCAGCCTACTTAACCAGTGGGTACCGGGGGCTCTTTCCCCGGGGTAAAGCGACCGGGACGTGAAACTGACCACTCATCTCAAACTAATCCCAAGGTCAAGAAAACTCGGACCTATATATCCACTCCCTCATACGTCTTCAAGACGTGGTGCTTAATTAATTAATTACTTAAGCACAGGGATAACTTTACTATACCTTTACGGCAAACTTACAGTAAAGCCTGAAAATGTTGTAGAAACTGAAGTGAACCACATTTTAACGTCAATGTTATTTTAAATCGTATTCACGAAATATCAACTTTTTTATTGTTGTCACTTAATTTTCAAGGGTGCAACTCCTTGTCGTACTGGTAGACTATGTGCTACGTTGCCGTTTTTTCATAGATGATACTTCTAGGACATATTTCGACCTTGTAAGGTCGCCGATAGCTAGACACTTCTTACATAAGTGCTGCAATGTATTGTTGTCCCTAGCTCATTGTTCTGAAACTTGGTTAAAACTACAATTCCAATTATTTGTGAATTCCGTTAAATCATGCAAGACTTGAGGTTTTCACGGCGGTGACTATGAAGAATGCCGTGTTCTAATGTGGGTCCTTGTAGATACTTTGATAACTACCGTTTCGGAGGAACGTATCGCCTCCATCTTCAAGGTAAAAGAAATCCGTGAGCGATAAACCAGCGTGAGCAGGTGTCTACGTCGGTTAACAAAATATCTACACGGCGGCACATCCCAGAAGACGGCATTCTTCATCTGTTAAAATATTTTCTCTTCTCATTGTTAACTGAAATTCCGTTTTGCTGGCGTACCGTGGCTTCTTGGGTTAAGTGAGGAGCCCTGTTAGGTTGTAGAGAATTTGTGTTGTGTTTGAGGCCTGCACTCCGCACAAAGTGGCATTGTGTGAGCACGTAATGTTTCCTCATTTTCAGTCTATTCCGGGAGCAGAATTAAAATTCAATATCATGACAAAACATCGCACAGAAAAGAAATGCAGAAGAGACCTCCATGAAGCATTCCATCCACTCTGATGCCAACATCTGTGAAAATGTCTGTGCTTACAAAGACCACAATTAAATAAAGTAAAGCTATCCCTGTACCAGGCCGTGAAGGCCCATAAGGTTGTGAGACGTTGAGGGTCCCACACTATCCAGACAATCGGCTCAAAGATGGCGGTAAGGTTGTCAGCCTTACGCGCCGGCCGCGCTTTACTCCCAGGAAAATTATTTAATTAATTCCTGGCACTCATTTCTGTTAGAGGCTGAGTCGCCCCCAGGGCCTAGTGCGGCTGGAAGGATTAGGTCAGCTGAAAAAAATCCGATGACCTCATTGGAACTTGAACCCGCGACCTTCCGGCTTGTAGTATAACCCCCACCCCCATAATTAAATAAACCTAACCTAAACTCAACGCGACACTATTCATAAACAAGCTGTCTCACCTCTAAAGTCTCTTTTCTCCAAAGATATATTTTATGACGTAATTCTGGGTCATATTGGCTAACTACAAGACTATACCCACAGCACGTTACCATTAAGGTCAGGCGCTTTGAGCTGCAAACATTTTAATACTGCGAGCTTGGAGTACTTAAAGTGACAACCTGTACAACATAGAAGTTATATGTGGACACATCACATCAGAGATGGAGGGCTGAACGGCGTTTCATTAGTAGGTGAAATATCTCACGCATCTCTCAAAAGCGAGTGTCTATCGCTCTCTGCGCTGGTTTCCGATCCCCGGTTCTGAACTTAAAGGCGTTTCGTGGCTGAATTCATGAAAAAAAAAACAGTATTCCACTGTCATACAAATCTTAAAAGGGGTTATAATTTTGGGGTGATAAGATGGCCCATGTAGCACAGGAGATTAAAACAAGAAAAGTATATAAATTTGAGGAAAGCAGTCTTCTGGGATTTGGCACCGTGTATATGTGGTGTTAACCGACGTTTCGGAGGAACGTATCGCCTCCATCTTCAGGGTAGAAGGAAAAATATAAGAAATCCGCAGGCGAAGAGACCGTGAGAACCGGTACAAGCAGACTGCCACGGAGCGCCGCCGCCAGAAACCGAAGAATTCGAAACGGGAAAATTGTGGACCCCAGAAGAAATTGACCGTCGCCCGCAGAGGGACAACACGCCGTGCGAAAGTGGCAGGGAAATCGCCCATAGACAGGAAGATGTCCTGTCGTGCAACAGTGGCACGACGCAAGGATAATGCCGTCGGGAAAGTTCGTGCCAGGGACAATGTGGTACGAGGAACCCGAAAAGGATGGACGCACGGAAGGAGACAACAGCTGAACCAGGAAGGCAACAATCCGACCAGGAACCGAAACTTTGAGGATTCCCATGACCGTCAATCTCGATTTTCTAGACCGGAGCTGCTATTTCCTTGAAGAAAAACTCCTCAGTTATCCTCACGAGGCTGAGTGGACCCCGTTCCAGACCCACTACTTCTCAGAAAATCTGGTAGCGCCGGGAATCGAACCCGGGACATCTGGATCTGTAGGCAGGAGCTTTGACTACGAGACCACAGAGGCAGTCTAAAACATAAGTGAATAAATAAATAGTTTTAGTTGTTTAGGATACACAATTACAGTATCAACCATCAGAGATATAGAAATAAAAAAATGAATACCGTATTTACGCATGTATAGGCCGCGTGCGTGTATAAGCAGCAGCACAATTTTCAGACAGAAATTATAGCAAAAATAATTTTCTTGGAATATTATTTCAGGAGTAGAACACCCTGTATTACTAATTATGAATATATATTTTTTTAAATGAAGTGTGATTTCGAATATTTCGAATATAAGCCGCACCCCAGTTTTCCTCTTGAATTTTTGGCAAAAAATGTGCGGCCTATACATGCGTAAATACGGTAGTTTTAATCAAATGTGCAGAGCAATACGAAGAACACTGAATAACATGACAATAAAGATATTCAGATGATGTTTTATAAAATTATGGCGGTACTTACACTTACATACGGATCCGAAATTTGGAGTGCAACAGAACTAAAAAACGCAGGGAACAAAAACTGAAACCGCAAAGATGGAACCTTGAGGAGTGTAGCAGGCTACACAAGGAAGGACCATATAGCAATATTAAAATCAGGGAAGAGCTGAACACATTTAATCTAAACAACACAACTGTAAAGTCCAGATAACAATGAAAACATCACGAGCAACGAACGAAGATAAGCGGATTCCGAAGGAAATTCTAACGTACGGCCCAAAAAGATGATAAAATATAAGACGTCCACAGTTAAGTTGGAAGCACCAGAATAGTCTTCAGAGAACGGAACAGACCACGCATGGCCTAATCCATTAAGATGATGATTGGTTAATTCGTCATTTAGGTATAATTTGAATATAGTAGTATAGTTGCTTCTGAGTTAACGTCTCTGTGCTTAACTAATTAAGCACTACGCCATGAAGACGTGTGTGTGGGGGGGGGGGAAGTATAGATCTACATTCTCTTGACCTCGGCACTAGCTCGAGGTGAGCGGTCAGCTACAAGCCCCTTCCGCTTTACCTTCTGGAAAATATCCTTCTGTATCCATTCGTTAGCCGGTCACGGTAGCCGAGCGGTCTCAGGCATGTACTGTCTTCGCTCGCTTGGAAACCGGGATCGTGGGTTCGAATCGCACTCAGGGCATGGATGTTTAGTTTTTGTGTGTGTGTGTGTGTTTTTGTGTTTGTGTACAGGTAGAGGCCTTGCGACGAGCTGATCACCCGCCCAAGGAGTCCTACCGAATGTGTAAGATCTAGAAAAACCAAAGTGAACGGAGAAGTTCATGGAGGTAGGCCTAGGCCCACTGGGGCTGAAGTGTCAAGGAAAAAAAATCCATTCGTTAAGGAAGCTGGGTGGACTCCAGAACCGCTCTTGACGTGGAGAAGAGAAAATTCTTGACCGTACCGGGACTCGAACTGTTGTTGTCCAGTCAGTATACCGAATGCGCTATTCCGGTTCCTTGTCAGTTATGTACGTATCACTTCAAAATGCATGGAAATAAATAGCCAACACAGAAACATACACTTCCCCTGAAACACCCTCTTCTGTTTCATTATACATTACAGATCCCCCCGCAGTGACCGTCCATCTTCCTTCCACTCGGCTTACCGCCCTCTTCAGTTAAGTGTCCCCCTAACTTCCCCATGTCTTCTGCAGTGAAGCAAAACAAACTGATGCAAACGAATTCGTTTATACTTCAAGTTACTGCATCCAACCCTCCTCTTGTACACTCCACTTTAGGTCCGAAAATAAGATTTCCCTTTGAGTCGCCCTTCCTGTCTGCCATTCCGTTCTTCCGGGCACCGGAACAAGTATGCGGCAGTAGAGATCTCTCGCTCCGGCAGCTCCGGGAAGGGTCACTGCTTTACACGTGTTCTTCATTCAACAAGTACTCGCAGAGAGACACACTCACCCCTTGTTTAAAACTTCCCCCGTTTAGACTCCTGTCCGAGAAAAAGATTTTAAGATGAAGAAAGCAGTCCTCTGGGATTTGGCACCGTGTATATGTGGTGTTAACCGACGTTTCGGAGGAACGTATCGCCTCCATCTTCAGGGTAGAAGGAAAAATATAAGAAATCCGCAAGCGAAGAGACTGGTCTGCTTTTACCGGTTCTCACGGTCTCTTCGCTTGCGGATTTCTTATATTTTTCCTTCTACCCTGAAGATGGAGGCGATACTTTCATCCGAAACGTCGGTTAACACCACATATACACGGTGCCAAATCCCAGAAGACTGCTTTCTTCATAGTCACCGCCGTGAAAGCCTAAAATCTTACAGATTTTAAGATGTTCACCTCTAAATACTCCACACGAAACGAAATCGAAGATGTTGAACCTACGGGTCTCGACTCCAGAAGATAGATGATGGTATTCGAAGGATCGTACTGCAGACTGACAAAAGCTACAGGTGAATGTAGTTCGTAAATAGACAAGATGACAAGCGGGAAGAGTGGAACCTATGGGGGCAGGAATTCATAAAGTTTGGTCGAAATACTGTACGTCATGAAACTAAATCATCTGAGTTACTGCGCTGCTTGTGTACAGAATAATATTGAAATGGATACAGAGCATGAAGATGTATGATGGGTTCAAAGTTCTGGAATGCGTTCAATGGTTATTTTTGTTAACACTGGAATTCTATAAATGTAGGGAATTTCTTGATCAGTTGGGGTAGTGATGGGCTATGAGACGGACGGAAAAGGAATCGCTGTTCGATTCCCGAGAGGGGCAATAGGTTATTTCCTCTCCACAGCGTCCAGGACAGCCCTAGGGCCCACCTAGCCTCCTATACAATGGGTACTACAGATAATTTCTCCGGAGTAAAGCGGCCGAAGTATGAAGACGATGACTCACATAAATTTAGTGCCTAAGTAAAGAATGAGTGAAGTTAAACCTCCACTTCTCCACACGTTTTCATGCCGTAATGATTAATTTATTAAGCACAGGGACAACTTTGCCTTCCTTGATGATGATTGTGAAGAAAAGGTTTGCACTATAGCGAGTTGGTTAGTCACGTACTTAAGTCATTAAATCAGTCATTCCCATAGTAGGAATACGTCACATAGTCAGTCGATCAGTCAATCGGACTGTCAGCCAATCAATCCGTTATTCTATATATGAATCCGGCATGAGTTTGGCTACTCTGCAGCTATGTGGAAGAAAAGAAAAAGGAGATTCTTAAGTTAAGATGTTTTTACAGAATGTACAATATTTTTTAACCTTCTTGTCGCCTGGCCATACGTCTCCAGTTAGACGCCATGACAGTCCCTGGAAAGGGGAAGTACCTACAAGCTGCTTCCATTTGCCTAATGCAACTGTATGTGTGTTTTTCTTCCTTCCTTCCTTCTCTTTCTTATCAATTTGGGTAATGTCCATATAAAGTGAAGCCAAACCTTGACATCTCACATGAATGACGACCTATTTTCAAGTATTTCCCTACATTATGCTGCACTGCCTCCATGCAATAAACAGTTCGGGGGGTTCCACATAACCCGTAGGCACACAGAGTAAGAACCACGTAAAACTCAAGCTGCAGGTAAGAGTACAGAACGCCTCCTGAGGAAGCCTCGTTACGACTCCTGTCTGTATGATGTCACTAGCAAGAGCTACAGATAAACATTTATGCAATTTTGTGCTCTATTTTCAGCAGCACAAATTCAGACTACTGTAAGGTAGTTGAGTTTGAGGTCCTACAGAGGTGACCGATCTTCTGGGATATAATACCGTGTAATTCCATTAAACCCAACTGATGTTTCGGAGGAACACATTGCCTCCATTTTTGGTATCGAAGAAAAAAAAAAGACCAGCATGATGAAACAGCTGCTGCTTGCTTCAAATTGGTTTTTTGCCTGGCCTACTTCTCGAACATGAAGATGGAGGCGATAAATATCTCCGAAACTTCTGTTGAATTTCACCGAACTACATGGAATTAAGTCTCAGAAGATGTTCTACCTTATATTTGGCAGATATAAACCAAAGTATAGACCGGGCTTCATGCTGGTAATTGTTAACAGAGATTTAATATTTCGAACACAATTCGTTCTCACGTTTATGATCCCCGTCAATTTATACAGTACTTACCTAGCCGCAATCCTTCATTAGTTACTGACTCACAGGGAAAATTAAATATGGTTTTGTATAGTTGACATGATGCCGTTTTACATTCTATAAGAATATGACCTCAACATTTATTATAACTATTATCAAGCAAAATTCCAAGACCCTACAAAAAGTGGTGCTAGTGTCTGACACCTGTGAAGTGCATATGACCGCCCACATCCATACTGTTGGTTACGGGAAACTGAAAAGGCAAATTTCCAAATGTTTTTCCACGTCATTCTTCGCTTTACTGACTACCAACCATCTTCACTTAATTTTTTATTCCTAGTGGGGTTGGACTAAGTCCCTTGCACTGCAGCCACTTCTGGCCTATTGTACCAGCCCCAGATGATAGGTGAGGATGATTGTGGAGCAATTGGTGGAATGAAGATTGGCAGGGGAAACCGAAGTACTCGGAGAAAACCTGCCCCAGCGCCACTTTGTCCACCACAAATCCCACTTGACCAGACCCGGGATCGAACCCGGGCCGCCGCAGTGGAAAGCCAGCGAGTAACCGCTTCAGCTATGGTGGCCCAACCATCTTCACTCACTGCACATACAAACCTATTGTTACAGATCATAAAACGTAAAGTAAGGTAATGCAAAATTTGTTCTCGTGCTTAATTAATTAAGCACCATACAATGACGATGCATTGGTAGTGAAGGTATAGCTCCACCATTACTGACCTCTGCAATAGACAGAGGTGAGATACCAGCTGAACTCCTGGGACTCTTTGTCCCCCGGGAAGTGAGCCCAGAGTACTCGTTGGATAGGGATTTGGGCGAATCTGGACGCTGTGCAGTAGCAAAAAGTTTCTTTTCTCAGTCGGTAATCGAACTCTGGCCGCCCAGCCCCTAGCCCGTCGCCATACTGAGTGACTTATACCGGCTCCACGAAAGTCAAACCACTAACTAACTTTGTCGATTTACAACAGAAAGAACATAATACAAAACTTCATAAGTAAAAGTAATGTAAAGCTATCCCCGAAACAGGCCATGAAGGCCCATTGGGTTGTGAGACGTTGAGGGCCCCACATTATCTAGGCAATCGGCTCAAAGATGGCGGTAAGGTTGTCGGCCTTACGCACCGGCCTCGCTTTACTCCCCAGGAATATTATTTAATTAATTCCTGGTACTATTTCTGTCAGAGGCAGAGTCGACCCCAGGGTCATAGTGCGGCTGGAATGATTAGGTCAATTGAAAAAAATCCAATGACCTCATGGGGACTTGAACCTACGACCTTCCGTCTTGTAGCATAGCCCCTCAACCAACTACGCTACCGCATCATAACGTAATATAAATTTGCAGATGTCATCAGTAAATGCAGCTTCAGTTTCAAGCAATTCTCGGTGTTGTGAATACATCACAAAATACACGAAGTGTACATGGAAGGATAACTTATAAGCAGGCTATATGTACTGTTGTACATTAAGTGAAATCAGCTTCGCAACAACAAAAAGGAATACGTAAGATTTGAGGTTTTCACGGCGGTGACTATGAAGAATGCCGTCTTCTGGGATGTGGCGCCGTGTAGATCTTGTGTGAACCGACGTTGCGGAGGAACGTATGGCCTCAATTTTCAGGGTTGAAAAATCCGCGAGCGAAGAACCAGCGTGAGCATGTGGCTGCAGCTGCACGCTGGTTCCTCGCTCGCGAATATTTCTACCCTGAAGATGGAGGTGATAGGTTACTCCGAAAGGTCGGTTTACACAAGATCTACAAGGCGCCACATCCTGGAAGATATCTTTCTTCAACAAAAGAACTGCATCTGCGTAAAATTCCTATCAACACCAGAGGAGGAATGCAATTTTTTTCAAGAATTTATTTAAAAAATATGGCTATCCCAAATATGGCCCAAGTTCAGTTTTCGTTTAAGGGCACTTGAATCTGTCTTACATTCAACGAAGTAAGAAGGGGGAACATCCCCAGTGGCAGTTTTCTCCCAGTCTGTATGCATTTTCATGCGCAAGTATCTCAACACACATATGTCCTTGTGTGTTTGCATACGGGGGTAGCGGGAAAGAACGCTAAATTCCAAGAAGTATAACTTCTGTTTCTCACAATATTCAGTCGACTTCTGGAGAAAGCGACTTCTACACTTTGTCATGTCTAAGCAGCGATCCGTAGAATATCAGGGCTCTACATTCTGATCAAGCCGATTGTCTAGAAGATGTGGGAGCCTCGACGTCTCACAACCCTATGGGCCTCCACGGCCTCTTGCAGGCATTGCTTTACCTTTTTTTAAATTCTGACAGCGAGATATGAAGACTGCCTGATTAGACCAATCTGGCTGTTTTGACTGCTGAAATAATACGCCGGTCGCGTGAAATAAGACACACAGAATATCCTGAATGACGAGTGGGTTCGGATTCAGGAGGAGGCGGTGGTAGACTGCTAAGAAACTTGTTGATATTGTAACATGTAGACCCGTTGCCATGTAATGGCACGTACACAAGCAGCGGAGGAATGCGCCATGTAAAAGGTGACGTCACGCAAGCGGCGTTCTCTGTGGTTCCGCTCCGAGGCTATATGACTCGACCAACCGAGTTCTGTTTAGTTAGTGAGTGCAGAGCAATTGAGTACAGTGGAGCTGGTGGACAGTCAGGGCAGAGAATATCCCTGGACGTTAACATTTTGTGTATCCTTTCTGTCAACAAGGTACCTCGATTTGGCGGTCCATGAAAATCTAAGGGCGGATGCATATTAGCAAAGAGGGAAGACGCTCTTCCAAAACTCTTGGCTGCCGGGGTCTCGAATCAAAGCGTAAATGTAAGAGACAGTTCTTCATGACAAGTAACAAAACTCTACTGGAATAGCCTGATAATTACTGTCATAAAAATCACAAGAGAATATAATGATTTTCAAAATAATAAAAAGAATCCTGAGATGATTCTTCTAACTTCATTGTTAGTCACACCTTGTTCTTATTTATGTTGTTCCTTGATACGACTACTTAAGCTTTCAGAAGTTTTCGCGACACTCTCTATCCGCAAAAGTTGGCACTAACTTCACCAACAAGTGGTGGTCGCTCGGTCGATATAGTTCGCTTGCGGACTACGAGCCACGGAGTTTGTTTTTGTTTGTATGACAATCTATGTGTAGCCCCTCGCAACGAAGAATCCCGTTTTTTTTCCCTTGAAGACATTCAAAACGTATTATGGGATTATGGGAATATGTGATTAGAAATACTGGAATTATTATGAAGAATACTGTCCTCTGGGATGTGACGTTATGTAGTCTAGTAGATGTTTCGGATGAGTCTACTGCCTCCATCTTCAAGATCGGAAAGTAAAAAGTTGTCTCTGTGCTTAATTAATTAAGTACTAAGAAATAAAGACGTACGGGGGAAAATATGTATAGATCCACATGTTGGGAGAGTAACAAAGAAGCAAAAATAAAAGCAAAATCAGATGAAGATGGACACAGCGCCTTCCTCCGCAATGTGGGCAAACTTTTACCACATTACCCAGGATCATATACAAGAGGAACAGTGAGAACCTCAACTCCAACACCGGAAAAATACTTAGATAACTGCATGGACATGTTCACGCTGGCTTTGGAGTTCATCCAGCCCCTTATCCAATGGATACGGGGGCGCGTAAAGCGACCGGAACGTGAAATTGACCACTTATCTCCATCTAACGTCGAGCTTTCGAATCAAGCGATCTTTATCTCCACGTGACAGACATTTTCGCTGCATTGTCATTAGACATGTGAGTGACCTTACCTTTTGCTTAGATGATTGCATACTTACAGGAGAAATGTGAAGACAGTGCTTACGAAACACTCTGTAGAAAGCGACAAAGAGCTTCGGAAAATGTGACGGCCGGATGGAGTAGGCTAGTTGAAGAAACTGCTATTTTTATAACATCCAAAAGGGCCAAAGTCAGTGAACGTGAAACAGATTTCCCTTTTGAGCTGAGAGTGAATTTGAGAGGAGAGGTTCCACAATGGGAGCCATTGTTCGGCAGGGTCCGGTCGGTGACAACTTTGAGGGAGACTGGTGAATCCCCTTTGTCATAAGTTTACGCAAGAGCGAAATAAATACAACATGAACAACATAAATTCAAATGTCCTATTATTTTCGAAAGCAGTGAGCCACAACAGCGCAGTCTATAAAAAGACTGGCTATTGGATGAACGGGCGAGAGGTTCGAGTTCGAGTTCAGGAAAGGGCAATATATTTCTCATCTCCACGTCGTCCAGACCGATTCTGAGGTCAATTGAGCTTCCTATAGAGTGGGCACCCGGGGCTATTTCCCCGGCAGTAAAGCGATCGGACCGTAAAGCTGATCTATCACATCAAACCAATGCTGATGTCAAGAATACATGGATCAATACATTCAGCCCCCCATGCGTCTTCATGGGGCAGTCCTTGATTACTCGTAGTTAATCACAGGGACAAATTTACCTGTCGTTTGTTTAGCTGGTGACAATATTTATTTCCTGTTTTGTATAGCCCGCAGTTTCATCATCTTCATTGCAACAGCCTGTCACTGGACCTTTTCCGTAGCCAGTTCAATCCAGTTGGAATATTTATAACTTATCTCTCCGAGATGCGATCATATGTGTCCAGGTTTATCAAAATTTCTCTTTCCCATGAAGTGTTTCAACTAAGTCACTCGTGAAGCCGCCAGTCGCTCAGCTACCCATGAATTTCAATATACACGTATTTTATGGGACCCTAAGCTACTCAAAAATTCCCCGACATTTTATGGAACCCGAACTCTCATTACCACGTTCACAAGTGCCCTTCAAAAGTCCCTATCCTGAGTCAGATGAATCCAATCCATTGCACCGCACTCTATTATTCTAAGATCCATTTTAATATAACCTTTCCACAGAAGTGTTGCAAAACGAAATGTAATTATAATTTTTTCCTTAATGATACAACACAAGCGTATGTGATTGCTTTTAGTTACCTTAATAATACATCCGGTAGCGTAGTTGATTGAGGCACTAGGTTACAAGCTGGGAGATCGCGGGTACGAGTCCTGAAGAGGTGGATTTTTTTTTCAATTGACCTAATCCTTCCAGCCGCACTACGGCCCTAGGGTCGACTCAGCCTCTAACAAATGAGTACCATGAATCTTACTGAGGGTAAAGAGCGGCCGGCGCGTAAGGCTGACAACCTTACCGTCACCTGTGAACCGATTATCTAGAAAATATGGAAGCCTCGACGTCTCACAACCATATGGGCCTTCACAGCCTGTTACAGGGATAGCTTTACCTATTTTTTAATACTGTAGGAAGACTAGATATTCTAATATTCCTCATTAGGTAACATTCACAACTATCCTATTACTTCATGCTTCCTTAGTCTGAAGATTAGAATCTTAGCTAGAGTTCCTCGCATTTTCCTTCAGTCACTATAAGCGCATTCTAGCCCTGAAACAAATCACCAATACAACCTACGGAGTATTTACCTGCTCACAATCCATAATCACCTTTCCAACTTCTTCATAAGACAAAATTTATGTAACTCAGATGTTGTAGTTAAATGACCCTAATTTCAATGACATCCGGTCCTCTGCACTCTGTTTCTAAACACCCTCAGCATAAGAAGAGCAATATCTTCTGGCCTGTAACGCGGTGTTGCCCGTTGGAAGTCAGCCAACGTATTGGAGGAACATGTCGCATCGGCTTCCATGCTGGTTCCTTGCTAGGATTATTCTTCAACCCTGAAGTTGGAGGTGACATGCTCCTCCGAAACGTCGGTTGACTGAACGGACTACGCGGCGTTACACTGCAGAGGATAGAACTCTTCATAACCACTGCTGTGAGAACTCCAAATCCTACAGCCTCAATATAACCTAACTGCCTTAACAGTGAGTGACCATGGTTCAGGACCCGGATTTTGATGACTTGAAAATATTTAAAAAATGACCTAAAATATGACCAAAAAATGTAATATGCAGGGCCCGGATTTTGATGACCTGAAAATATTCAAAAAATTACCTATAAAATGACCGAAAAATCAAGAAAAATGACCTAAAGGAGAAAAGAAAGAACACTTCGCTTCCATGTTATTCACATTTCAGAAAACATATGAAGAAAATTTCCCTAAAATGGCCAAAAATGACAAGAAATACCGTGAAAAATAAAAAAAATTACCAAAAAATTATCCCCAAAATGAAAAAAAATGACCTTGAACCTAAAAATGTCAAAAAATGACAAAAAATTACCTATAAAATTTACATTTCTGTAACCAGCAGCTCATATCCGAGATTTATATATTTAAGAGCATCGCATAGGATACAAGGAAAAAAAAGATGACATGTCATCAAAATCAGGGCCATGTTCATAATCATGCAACAAAACGGGGTATAGCCGTACCGACAACACAGCACAGCACAGACACCGTCCTGCTCCTAAGACAAAAGTCATATTCATGATACAAGCAATATACAACGTTTACAGCTCTGTATTAGAATATTATATGTAATAAGCTCCTAGCAATGTCAATGCATTGTATCTCCTTCGCTCTTTCAGGCTTCGCCAGTTCTTCATGAAAAATGTAATGCAAGAGCCCCATAAATTGCTCCCCCCCCCTTTTCTTTCTTATGTACAAAGTCGACTTTTTGTTCACTTCATTTCACATTGAAGAAAAGAAGGATGGAAGGAAAGCAGGAGCGAGTTTCCGGAGACAAGTTACTAGGGAACCAGATAAAGAGAACTGCAGAATAATAAAAACAAATGAAGTTTATCATAATGTCTTCCTCCATCAGGGAACCTCTACAGCATTTCGACGAAAAATGTTGAAAATGGAACTTTGGAGGCGAAACTCAGATTTGCGGAAGAGGTGGTTGCTTGGTTGACTGATTAGCTGACTGGTTACTTGGTTACTTTGAATGACTGGGTGGTTGGTGGGTCGATGCCCTCATGACTTACTGACTGACTGTCAGTCGCAGTGTGACTTTGGCTTTGACTTAACAGGTTTCCAGTTTTAAGTGACAGTGACAGAATTCAGTCGTACGCTGGCGAGGCGAACAGAAACCAGAGTACAGGAGGGAACAGGAGGTCGGCCTGTGAAGATTTTGTGTGTGGTTAAAAGGCTTTATTCTTGGGTAATATTTGAAGTTATTTGAAGCGCTTGTTCCTGTGTTTTAATTACATTACCAGGAGAGGACTAGTGTGTGCGTGTAACAGTGAATTATGAAGCGTGGAAACAGCGATAGCGCTGTATTTAAATATAACAGAGAGAGACTGTAACAAAAGGGCTGATAAATCCAATAATCTGAACCAGAACCCGTCATTTTCGTCGCGCGTACCACTCTACACGTGACAACATATTAGGAGTGCTTACATACCAGTCACCATAGTACAGGGCTTCAGAAAGTTCGTAGTTGGTCAGCATGTCAAGAAATTATTCATTTTGAGGGCACACGAAACTTCAGGACAGTATTCACAAAGGCAAACCATTGCAGCACACCTCAGAAAGTTCAATCCTGGCCTCATTCTGACACCCTGTTTTGTTACTGCCCATTTTAACACTGTCTTCTCACACACGCCAAGTTGTTCCACGTGTCCTCTGACCTTGACAGTTTTCCACTAAAATCTTTTCTTAATTTCGTTCTGCGTTTTTATGTATACTAAGAATCTGTGGACCACAAAACTTGGTGTTAGATGCATAACAATTTATGTATTGTAACAGAATACAACTCAATAAAGTTTAACCTTACCTATATGACTCTCTGCGCATGCGCTGGAATTATTACGTCGAGTTGAAGTGTGATCTAAGATCTAGCGGCACACAAAGTCGTTTGAGGCACGATATGTCCCTAGGTGCGTGTCAGTTATACATTGGTAATGTCTATCGCTCACATATATTTAATTTTACAAACAACTGAACGAGTGTCTATTAAATTTTCTTTATGCTAATCTGTCAGCTATAATGTGTATTTAGAGAACTGGTTCTTGTCGATAAACTTAATCTCCTACATTACGAGAAACTCGAATGACATTTCGTATAATTTCTCAAAAACGACTAAATGCAAAAACAGTGATTCCAAGATAAAATATATAAATAGCATTCATCCATAAAATGAAAGTACTCGGGAAGCGTTTGCACGAATGATACATACCCTGTCTTAATCCATCCTTGTAATACAAAAACATACACGAGTGTATATATATATATATATATATATATATATATATATACAGTATATGTGCTGTGCCATGTCTAATCCTCCATTCCTATTCTCGCTGGAAATTCGAATAAATTAATATTAAAAAGTATGTCTATAATTTTCAATCAGTTCCTTCATTCTATGTCAAAGTCTACGTCATATTAAGAATGATTTTACGAACCACATAAAATCCTGAGGACTCTTTGATACAAGGATGTCACAAAGATGATTCGTTTTGAAGAAAAATAATATTGTCAAAACCTATTTTGATTCATAATAAATTGTTCACGTTTAAGTGTACAACAAACTTTATATTTTACTTCTTTGACAAGCAAAACAAAAATAATCTGCGATGCGGGAGATGAAGTGGACGATATATGCCTATTTCATGGAACGTGTAGGACGACAAACAAGGGAGCAAAAAAGGTAAAGTTGAAATTCTACAGTTATGGAATTTCTCCCGGTCTAGAAAACCGAAATCAAGGGCCGTGAGGATTCGTTGCGCTGACCACGTGACACCCTCTATTGGCAAAAGTTGGCACTAACTTCGCCGACAAGCGGCGGTCGCTCGGTCGGTATAGTTCTCTTGCGGACTAAAATCACGGAGTTTGTTTCTTTACGGAATTTCTCACGCGGTTAGAGATAAATGAAACGAGTTAAGATGAAAAAGCGTGTACAGTAAAATACAGGGAGCTGAGGTGAAAATCTAATATATGAAGTCCCGATGAGGTCATTAGATTTTTTTCAGTTTACCTAATCCTTCCAGCCGCACTATGGCCCTGGGGTCAACTCAGCCTCTAATAGAAATGAGTACCAGGAATTAATTAAATAATTTTCCTGGGGAGTAAAGCGCGGCCGGCGCGCAAGGCTAACAACCTTACCGCCATCTGTGAGCCGATTGTCTAGAGAATGTGGGACCCTCAACGTCTCACAACCCTATGGGCCTTCACGGCCTGGTACAGGGATAGCTTTACTTTTACTTAAATTTACTTACACCATAGACAAAATTAAACATAAATATAACAAAGTAAGCCTAGTTATTCAACAAATATACATAACAGAGACAATTTCTGAGAGAAATAATTACCCAAACTTAACAATCTGGAAAATGACGGACTCCTCCCCAATTCCCTCTTCAGTATCAGAAGAATAGAGAGACGTAGGAAGAGAGACTAATCAGAACATTGAAGAGTAAATCGTGAACAGCAGGACCAGAAACTATAGGGAAAGACATCAGAAAAGGAACATAAATCTAAAGAGGAGGACACATTGGAGAAGAGAACAAGGACGAATACTAGGAGAAAAAAGACAAAGAAGAGGAGGAGAAAATAAAGGTCTAATAATAGAAGTAAATTAATTTAGAATCGACAGTTTCTGAATATTAAATTGACGATGGACCGTACAGGAAGGCGAGTGACCACTTATGATGGGTCAGACCTTCGCTGTTGTCCATCAACTATAGGGTTCAACTTGGAGCTTCCCGGAGCCCCCAACCCACACTCATCCCTCTTCTGAGCGTTTGTCGAAACAGAAAAAGTAATTTGGAATTCCATGGAAGCGTCGTTTTGTTTCGGATGTCTACATGTTAAAAAAAATAACTTCTTTTTGTCTCCCCTTTTTGTGTTGTACTTTTTTTTTTGCTTTGTCTTTCTTTCTTTTGTTTCCTGTGTATGTGTGGGGATGGTGAGGTCGGGTTGGGGGGTAAATCGATACAGACAACTGGGGCGGAAGTCGAGGCTCATTTACCATTCGGCAGAGGACGTCAAAACCAACTCGCTCCAACAATTGTAAGCACCCCTGCCTCTCCTTTGCCAATAGTTTGGTAGGTTTCAGCCGGAAGTGACTGAGCGGGCAACCAGGTGGCGACACAGTTCTTGTCTTCTCGCTTATCTCTCTCTGTCCTCTCTCTCTTTCGTCCATCTCCTTCCACATGTTTGTTTCTAATATATTTATTCGTTCTTTCTTTCTTCACCATTCTTCTTATATTTCTCATTTCTCCCCTCTCTGATTTTCTTCTTCATACCCATCTTATTTTTCTGCCCATATGCCAACTTCTAGCTCTTCTTCCCTTCACCCCTTAATTCTTCTAGTTTCTCTTCTGTTATTATTCGCTTTATAATTCTCTTTTTGCCACTCTACCCTTTGAAAATTCTTTTCTTACATTAACCTTCATCTTTGGCCGCGCTGTAGCTGAAGCAGTTAGTCGCTGGCTTCCCACCGCGGGGGCCCGGGTTCGATCTCGGGTCTGGTCAAGTTGGATTTGTGGTGGATAAAGTGACGCTGGGACGGGTTTCCTCCGAGTACTTCGGTTTCCCCTGCCAATCTTCATTCCACCAAATTCTCCATCATCATAATCACCAGGGGCAGGTACAACAGGCCAATCAGTGGCCGCAGTGCCGAGTGGACCCAGTTGGACTCCACGCCCCACTAACCTTCATCTTTTAAACATAAATCTAGTCCCTTTTAGTATCCACTTTCTTCATTCTTTCAATGTTCTTATTCTTATTTGTCTTTCATCATATATTATCGTTAACATTCGAAGCCTTGCTTTCCACATCTTATTCATCTCATTCCTCCTTTCTGTTTTCCCTTCCTCCAGATAATCTTCATTTTCCCATTGTTCTTTCCACTGACTGTTTTTCTCCCATCTTCCGAAACTCTTCTGCTCTCTTTCCTTGGTTCTAAAGAGCGTTTATAATATCGGTCTTTCTAGGTACACAGGCTTTCTACCTTGTTTCGGGCATGCGGTGGCATTTTAGTTCGGAGATCAGGCCGCCGCAGGCGTTTAAAGCAGGACTTCACACTTCATAGCACAACGTAAAGAGGCAGGAAGAAAGTACACTAAGCGCGAGCGGCGTACAAACCTGCGATCCTGTGACGTAACGTAGCGTGGGCTTTCGGCCGCGCACTTAGTCTTTTATGGCAGAAAGAATACGACAGGCTCTTTCTGTTAGCCTTTCTAGTCCGCGCGGCGCATGCGCTGGCTCCGCAGGCCACAGAAGGACATGTTTACCGAGCCGTTGCCTAGCAGCTATAGGGAGGATAAACATATAGACACAGAGACTGATGGGAGGGATTTCTGAAGTACGCAGTTGAGATGGGTTCAGGTGCCATGATATGCATACCAAGTATCACAAACACTGGTTTAGGAATTTATAAGTTAATACGGGGGGCTACACAGATACACAGACAGGAAGGTGATCTCATAAGGTATAAAGTAAGCGGCCTCCGTAGTCTAGAGGTAACGTTCCCACCTCATGACTCGTAGTACGCGGGTTCAAATACCCGGCGGAGGTAGTCGAATTTTTAAGGGCGGAAAAATTCAGGGAACAAATCCTCCGGGAGGGACTTTAAGCCGTGGGTCCCGTGTCGTAGCTTTACGACACGTAAAAGAACCTCATACCTCCAAAGGAGGTCACTGAGCCCAAATTGCGGACGTTTCCCGCCCAACAGCAGTCACTAATACCTCCGGTAGATGGGGGAAGCATTATAGATACCTCTCAGCTAGTAAAGCCGGTCTCGCTGGCTGGGCGGGACTGATGGTAAGCACCAATACCGGTAGGATATAGAGGCTGGTAGAAATTATAGAGGGAAGCACAATGGACCACTACAGGTCTAAGTGCATGGGGAAACCCACCCTATCTAATAACTAACTAACTAACTAACTAACTAACTAAGGTATAAAGTACACGATGTATATAGAGAGTTTCACAAAATCCGAAGAGATAGCATTTATAATATCCATGCCTGTATCTGAACACAGAAATGGACGGACGAGCAGACACAGCGACTCGGTAACAGGAATTCGAAAAGCGAACCGTAATAACAACAGTAAAATCCGCTAACAATACATCTTCTCTAGACGTATATTTCACCCTTCCCACCTGTAACTACAGTTCTGTATACAGTCTGTTAGTTATTGCTACAGAGGAATGTGGAATGAAACCCCAAGAGGCTGGTTCACACAATTTCATTGTGTCTTCACTACACTGACCGAACACAGCCGATGATTAACAGCGCAGATATAAACCGAGCTTTGTTCGTCATTCACCGTGCCCGTCTATTAATTGCTTCAATACATTCACACTGAAAATGAACCAACATCGGGGAACAATATTTGCAAAACACTCTGTAAATACTGTGCTCTGTGAAGAGGAAGTGTAATTTATCTATATACTAGGAAACGGTTAGTGCCATAAATATGTGAGGGTTACGTTGTTCTAACGCCGTATCAATTTTCATGCACTCCACACAAGTGAAGCTCTATTTTCGAATCTGTGTCATCCCAAGGATAGACATTTTGTCAATGTTTTAATTGAGAAAAGAGATGCTGGGTGAAGGCGCAAAAGGAATGGCTTCCCTAGCCGAGAAAACATATCTTAACAGGTCGTTGCGTAGCAATGAATGCTTCTGTAACTCTTCTCTTAAAATTAAATTCTGACTTTTGGGTGCCATGTTACATTGATTATGTAAACCTGCCTATATTGGTATATTGTACCATCCTCTTGAACATCATTTATTATTCAAGAGATGTCACTGATTGGCCGCCTTACGTGCAACGCGCCCTTCTAAAACTTATTTAAAAGTTTGTTATATACACATAATGCGTCTTTTTAAACCTCATTTAAAAGTTTCTGTACATTGCGCTAAATGTTTCGACCGACATTGGCCATCATCAAGTCTTCAAAATTGTTGGTGGAAATTGCTGTGATTCAATTTTGTGATTCTAATGTTATCATTATAGTCTAGTGACAGTTGTAGTCTAGACGCCCAACACAACATGACGAGACAACTCAACATCATCTCGTAGTGTAGACACACAACACAACAGGAGGAGGCACCCTAGCACCATCTCGTAGTGTAGACATGCAACACAACAGGAGGATACACCCCAGCACTATCTGGTAGTGTAGACTTGCAACACAACAAGAGGAGGCACCCCAGCACCATCTCGTAGTGTAAACACACAACACAACAGGAGGAGGCACCCCAGCACCACCTCATAGTGTAGACACGCAACACAACAGGAGGAGGCACCCCATCACTATCTCGTAGTGTAGACTTGCAATACAACAGGAGGATACACGCCAGAACTATCTCGTAGTGCAGACACACAACACAACAGGAGAAGACACCCCAGCACTATCTCGTAGTGTAGACACAACACAACAGGAAGACACCCACCACAATAAAATACACGAGCGTTTAAATGGGACTACACGTCAAATACTGGATTAACAAAACGAAGCACAATAGTTTTTACCAACATTTTTTAAACACCTGATGATGACGAATGCCGGTCGAAACATGTAGTGTAATATACAGAAGCCTTTAAATGAGGTGCATGTGAACTAGTGACATCTGCTGAATATGTAAATCAGTGTTCTTACAAACTTTCCGGAAAGCATCGGGTACGATGTTGATCCTCTGTAGACATGTATCTATTATTGCAAAACTTATTCGCAATAAATATACTAATGCATAGTCATGGATAATTTTCCTTTGTATTTCGTTACATATTTTTCGTAACATAATTATTTTTTACGGTTCTCCAAGTATAATTATAATGATTAAGTCAAGGAGGATGAGGTGGGCAGGGCATGTAGCACGAATGGGGAGAAGAGGAATGCGTATAGGATACTGGTGGGAAAGCCAGGAGGAAGGAGACCACTGGGAAGACCAAGGCGTAGGTGGGTGGACAATATTAAAATGGATCTTAGAGAGATAGGATCGGATGGATGGATTGGATTGATCTGGCTCAGGATAGGGACCAGTGGAGGGCTCTTATGAACACGGTAATGAACCTTCTGGTTCCATAAAATGCTGGGAAATTCTTGAGTAGCTGCAGAATTTGCGGCTCCTCCAGAAGGGCTGAGCTCCATGAGTAAGTAAGTACGTAAGTTTCGTTACATATGCAAGTCGATACATATTTCAAATAGAGTATTACTCTATATACCAAATATGCGGATGGTGAGCTGTTGTTAAACAAAATGATGAAGTGGCATTTTAACTTCATGCTATGTGGAAGTTACACTGGACTGATATGAACCAAAATTAAAGTCTCCTAAAAATATTCAGTGTAGGAACATAACACGAAATTACATCTCAATCCGTTCCGTAATATTGGAGCTGCATACATGTTCACGGACCACCAGCGTCCATTTTATACACTACTTAAAAATAACGCATAAAATATTTTATAAATGACAGCTTGCATAGGCTCTGTGTCCTTGCGTACAATTGTACAAATATGTGAGTCTTCTGTTAAGGTAACAAGAATGAACGACGTCTTTTTCGTGGGATTTTTCATTTTTCTGACACCTGAATCCCGCTAAAGGAAAAAATGTCTATAAAACATAATATTAAGCCGAACAAGCAGTGAATTGTAACTTCACCTAAACCCATAAATACAATGCAACGAGTTAAGAAAAGTATAGAGTTCAAAACTGCTATAGAGACATTTCATGAGGCAGCGAGCAGAGAGCGCATGTGCAAAACACAGACCACTCGTCCCGTTTCAAAAAGTATAATGCAGAATCTCCCTAACACAGACACATTGCCTTCAATTGGTCCTTTGTTTATTTTACATTTGTTCAGGTAAAACTACTGGGCACATTTCATTTAAAAGTGTATGGAAGGAAATCGAATTTTTAAAGCAAGATCCCCGCATTTGCTTAGGAAGTCTGAGAAAAGCAATGAAGAACCTTAAATCAGATGACCGTTTCGAGGCCAAGAGGGTACAAACCGATGTATTCCAAGCATGAAGCTAGATAGGCCGCGCCATAACTCAAGCGGTTAGTCGCTGGCTTCCACCGCGGCGACTCGGGTTCGATCCCGGGTCTAGTCAAGTGGGAACTGTGGTGGACAAAGTGGCGCTGTGGCGGATCTTCTCCGAGTACTTCGGTTTCCCCTGCCAATCTTCATTCCACCAAATTCTGTATTATCATAATCACCCGGGGCAGGTACAATAGGCCAATCAGTGGCCGCCGTGCCGAGGGGACCCAGTTGGACTCCACCCCCCACTAAGTGAATTATAAAAAAAAGAAGCAAGGTAAACCACTCAACAGCGACGTTTTCTTACAAGGCTGATGATCAGCAACGGAAACGTAACAGCGGAAGGACATAACCGAGAAATGCATCCATTTCTAATGTCGTAAAACATGTATTTCTTCAGGTAGCACTCCACACGAACACGTCATATCGTATAAAGACACAAAACTTACCTTTTCCGTCTGGCCATCGCATATTGAAAAAAAAAATCCTGATATGTCATCCAAAACTTGGACGGAATTTTCGGAAATTTGGTCATTTGAGAAAACATCACAGATTCTAAACACGGGGAAATTATTTACAGCTGTTGACCAGCTTCTTATTTTCAACACGGTGAATAAGCTATGTAAACTTATATAGGAGTATACCGTAACGGATAAAATATATTTGGTTCTTAAATAATGACAATTTATATTAGGCCCGCCCTTACATGAAAATATTGGCAAAATGCCTTTGACAAAATGACTAATCATGTAAAGGGTAGGATGCATCTTACAGAGCCCTCTCGCGTTAACGCCAACACTAATTTTGAACTTTACAACTGTAGGAACAATAAGGTTTCATGAGTGGAATCAATGTACGTGTCAGGGAACAGCCACTACTTACTTCAAGAACGGAGAGTAACAGCGTGTAATCGCAAGTCTAGTACGACGGTAAAGCCACCACCTAATTGCTAGCCATGCAAGAGTTACATCTGGTTCTGAGGAAATGCAAATGAAAATTTTCAGAAGACGAGATCGCTAATCAAGTTCCCTACTTGCATTAACTTATTTCTTATACATACAGTACGTTTAAGGCCGTATCTCATATAATACAGCGCTGAATGGTAGGGTAATTAATAAACAATGAACTGGAAAGGACATGAAAGAGGGTAGTTGTGGTCTAATTTGATCTAATACTTCGGAATTCGTCCGGAGATACTGAGGAAGATCACATGAAAGGTCACTCAGCATTACCGATCTACGGATTGAGCATCACATCTGGTGTGCAGGAAAGGTCACTATAAAAATATGTTAAAGTTAATTTTAAATTCGGTATTCATATTTCTTATTTATTTACTGTGCTGAAAGACAAAAAAAAAGTCTGTATAGTTTAGTCATATGTGAATTGCTGGCTGGTATAATTATTAGAATCACTATGCAGGATTTTTACATTCTTTCTGCACATTGCTTTCCTGCAGTATCAAACGTACTATGACATCGAAGAAAATTGGCCGATCTCATTTGGAAGGGTGGAGTGGTGTGTGGGGGACAACACAGATGCTACTATTAAGAGTACGAGCAAATTAGGAAGTCCAGGAGTTCCATCAAGACATGAGACCCGTAAACCATTACATTTTAAATAACGACTGAATTAAAACGAAGAAAAAAAATGGTATAAGAGAGATTAAAGTTAAGGGTACGTAGGAGATAAAAAATAACGATAGATGATATTTACAGCAGGGGGATGTTTGGGGCGGATGTTAAAAGAGCGCACAGATCACAATATCAGTTAACATAAGAAAAAAATTAACGAAATTCGTCTTTATTGCTGCCATAACTCGTGTTTTACGATTAAACCTTACTTCCTTGCTTTAATAATCAGTCGAGTTTCAGTGTGCAACAGTAATCTTGTTAGTAGTACAAAATATAATTCCTTTCATTTAATTTGCGCAAGGATTATGCAAACAATATTCACACTTCTGTTCCTGTGAACAGAATTACATCACTTCTGGAACGCAATGGCGAGGAAAGACAATGGACTGCATTGTATAAGGCTTACATAAATAGAACCGAGTAAGATATTTGCAGAAGCGAACGTTCTAGATGCAAAAATCCGTAGAAAATATTATGCTGCGATGTACACGAGCTACATTATAAGTGAATATAGACCGGTGTTTTCGACAGAACAAGTATTCTATAGTAATGATATCCTCTCTATATCTAAATCACTTCAAGTTATTTTGTATCCTTAATGTAGCAGACAAATGACGTGTAAACTATTAAATATTTACTATTCTAATTTCAACATAATCCAGTCCAGAAAACCGAAATTAACGGCCGTGGGGATTCGTTGGACCGACCACGCGACACCCTCTATCCGCTAAAGTTGACACTAACTTCGCCGACAAGCGGCGGTCGCTCGGTCGGTATAGTTCACTTGCGGACTCAAGCCACGGAGTCTGCTTGTTTCGAGAATGAGAGGATGATTAGTGAATATAGGGCAGCTGATGGAATGAGAAATCGAGGTACACGTAGATCTAATCCTGTGCCACACTGTTCGTCACAAATCCCACATTATCTGAGCTGAAATCGAACACGAGCCATCATGTTAGGAAGCCGGCAAATCTCCTGTCAAATTTATCCATTTTAACCATATTTTCGAAATGCCTAACCTTTCCATCGTTCGAGCGCCTGCTTTTAACACTAAGTCGAATCAAGATCTACTAACTTACGTCCAAATAAGAGTGGATTATGTGATATTTCTCCGACAAAAAATTGTTATTTCATAAAATAATGCAATCAAAATTAATTATTTACAAACATAAGTAACGCAAATTTTCTTCTCATGCGAATTCACGTTCAAAATTATTAATCTGTACCTACAAACAACCAAATTTTTTCATAAGAATAAAGATTTAGAATTATTTGTAAGATTTACCGTTCTCCCGGCGGTGAAGAATTCTATCTTCTGGGACATAAGGCCGTGTGGCTTGTTGAATGTCAATCGATATTTCAGAGAATATGTTCCTCCGAAACGTCGGTCGACTTTCAACGGATCTCACGACATTGCTCCTCACAATATAGATCTGTTTAGAAGTATTTATTTCTTAACACAATTCGAGAAGATCCGGTGAATTAGCACATTCGATTTGACAATCTGGGAAGAACTATTTGCCTACTTTCCTATCATATCGCATAGATTGCATAGAAAGCGATACGTCAAACAATTTTTCAGTTGTTGCGAGTGTATTCGTCGCTGCCATAACGATTTTACTGAGCCGTTGCCTAGCAACGATAGGGATCCAAATACAGACTGATGGTAGGGATTTACGAAGTAGCCCAATGATATGAGCTAGGTATCACGATGTACATATCAAGTTACATAAAAGTTGGCTCAGTTATTCAAAAGTTGATGAGGCGGGAGATACACAGACACACAGCATGGTGTTCGCATAAGCCTACATTTGTTTTTCTCAAAATCAGGAAAGTAGGCTAAGAATAAGCGCTTCTTCCGTTGGTATTACACAAATTCATTATAGGAGTCCATGGGCTGTGGTCAAGAACTGTGAAAAGTTACCAGAAGAATTAAGTAACTCGACATGTAAGAGTCCATGGACTGTGGTCAAGAACTGCGACAAGTTACCAGAAGAATTAGGTAACTCGACATGTAAGAGTCCATGGGCTGTGGTCAAGAACTGCGACAAGTTACCAGAAGAATTAGGTAACTCGACATGTAAGAGTCCATGGGCTGTGGTCAAGAACTGCGACAAGTTACCGGAAGAACGCAATAACTCTACGTAATACGAGAGCAGATTTCCCTTTAAAGTTTAGAAAGTTACATTTAAGCCACAGCACAGGACTTGAATTACGTACAGACAACACTTATAAGCAGACCAGATATTTGCAACTAAGTTTATCAGTATTATCCAAAAGGTCAATACAGGTAAACTACGGTGAATGAATGAACCGTTTTCACTTTCATCTGGTGACATTCCGCAACCGACAAAGTACCTACTCATTTCAAAACGGACAACCCGCAGCGGCAGAAGTGTATCAGATGTTCACCCATTGCAATTCGCATGCAGAGAATTAAGAGTCAAGAGCCGCCACTGACTTTTTTTTTAGTCAAGAAGCCGTCACCCTTCAGCCCAATGTCTCCGCTTCATGACAGCAACCTGGGATGTGCTACATACCTTCCTTGCCCTCAAGGGTTATGGAGGGGTAACGGGGGAAATCCTGAATAAATGAATGAGAGATTCGCTAATTAGATTAACCCAGAGAGCCTTGCTAGGGGAAACGTGGAACCAAGGAGAGCTCGATGCAGAAATATATAAAGAAAGAGAGCGAAAAAAATTAAGTCGTCAAGTTCCTCCCCCTCTTTCCTTCCTCACAGAACAGAACGACCGTGGAGAGGGTGCACACTTCTCTGGCTAGAACGTGGTAAAAATTTTTATTTCTTCAAATTTATGACTTCGCTCGCCTTGGTTTCTCCATTTAGCTGGCCTCACCAATGGAAAAGAAGGATAACGAGAGAAGAGAAAATATAAAAATGAAGAACAGTGGAAGGAAAGAGGAAATTAAGGTTGGCGATATCTTCAAAGGTCGAAAAGAAGCAGATACTGGGCCCTTATTCCGTGCTCAGTTCGGATGTGACATTTAGGTAACAGATTAACAGGCTTACACGATCTGTCACAATTTTATTACTGCAATTAATTGTGCTTTCACCGCAACAATATACGATTTCAGCAATCATATCTTCGACTTAAGGCAAACAAAGCAGATCATTTGCCTTCGTAGAAACCACTCCTTCAGTTGTGTATAGTATTAGCAATACAGTTCAGTCATATGTACCAGAATGATTAAAAAACTCCGTTGCCTGTAGTCCCCCAGCGAATTATACCGACCTAGCGACCGCCGCTTATTGGCGAAGTTATTGTCAACTTTTGCGGATAGAGGGTGTCAGGTGATCAGCGCAAAGGATCCCCACGGCCGTTAATTTCCGTTTTCTAGAGCCGAGTCGCTATTTCCTTGAAATAGCACCTCAATTATCCTCACGAGGCTGATTAGACCCCGTTCCAGAACCACTACTTCTAAGAAAAAAAAAACTGATAGCGCCGGGAATCAAATCAGGACCTCTGGATCTGTGGCCAGGAACTCTGACCACTAGACCACAGAGGATGGACTCTGAAATCGACAAAACGGAAGAAAGAGATGTGAAGCTGCAAATATTTGACATTAATATAAGAATAAGTGAATATTAAATATTATTTTCGGAATATTCAGGAAGATGGACAGCTACTATATTTAGTCACTTGTGCGGCGCAATGAGAAGGAAACTGAATAAGGAAACACGAAAACTACACAGACGAAGTTTCATACGGCTATGACGGTATATATACATATACGTATACGAGTACTTACATATGGATCCGAAATTTGGACTAAGAAGAAGACAGGAAGTAAGAACTAAAACTGCGGAGAGAAAAATTTTCAGTGGTGCAGTAGTCTGCACAAGGCAGGGGCATATGAATACTAGAATTACGGAATAAGTGAACATTTTTAATCTAATTAACAAAATATAAAATCCAGATAACTGTGAAAATATCATATTTTACGAAAGGAAGACAGGACAATTACGGAGAAAATTGTAATACACAAGCAGAAAAGAAGAAGTAACATAGGGCGCCTACAGATAAGCTGGAGAGACCAACATGTTCTTCGAGAGGACGAACTGACAAAGCATGACCTAACCAATAAATAGGATGGAAATTCCGGAACCCCAAGACTGTATATGATTTAGTTTCATAGAGAAGTTCTCAGTTACACTAAGTCATGAGAAGCAAGTCTACATTTTGGACGCGAAGAAGCTAAACGGATAACTCAGTGACCAAGGCCACGCCATAGCTCAAGCGGTTAGTCGCTGGCTTCCCACAGCGGCGGCCCGGGTTCGATCCCGGGTCTGGTCAAGTGCGATTTGTGGTGGGCAAAGGGGCGCTGGGGCGGGGTTTCTCCGAATACTTCGGTTTCCCCAGCCAATCTTCATTCCACCAAATTCTCCATCATCATAATCACCAGGGGCAGGTACAATAGGCCAATCAGTGGCCGCCGTGCCGAGTGGACCCAATTTGACTCCACGCCTCCCCACTAAGCGAATTTAATTTAAGTTAAAGTTAAGAGAATAAGTAACTGAGTTCTCAGTAGATCAACCTGAGGCACCCACGTGTGCAGTGTTCAGGTTGCCTTAACAACACAGGCTACAATATATCATTATACTGCAGTATTGTAAGGACAACTTGAATGCTGCTTCTTTGTAGTAACACATAACGATTCACCGAAACAGTGTTATAGACTCTGCTGCCGGCCTATCTTTTTACTATAAAATTCAGATCATTCGAAATCTTCACTTTAGAACTCACTCGCCAAGGCACTTTATATATGCACACAAACTGGTCTTCGTGTTGAAATCATTGCAATTAAATCACGTTCATTACGGGGACGAACGGACGAAAACTTTTTGATGTAATTAATGTGAAAGAATGTTTACTCATGAGAAAAACGAAGGGGAGGCGACCAGTGGCGGCTTGTGGTCAGCATGCAACACTCGAAGCTCTCGTCAAAATGTACTGTTCAGAATTTATTATATTTAAGTTTCCTCAACTGCACTCAGCAGGAGAATGATTAAAAATAGCGAAGGAGGAGGGCGTGAAATGAAGCGGCAGTGGCCTATTTCAGGTTTATCAGAACCTTTTTCTGAAGGGACTGAAATATTCCAGAAAGCACTCAGTGTAATGGTCATATGGCTAAGAGTTCAATCCTGCAGCCCCAGAATAAGACCAACCACCCCTGAACACCTCATGTCAGGTTCATATGTGGCCAGAGCAATTCTGCATTTCTAACTTCAAGTTCATACTCAGTCATGTAGTAAGAATATTAATTCTTTGGATGCTATTTAGTCGGTAGCCGATCACAGTTGCGTGAGGTCTAAGGCATTAAGGTCCGCTTGAACATTGGGGTCGTGGGTTCGAATCCCACTCAAGGCATTGATGTTTGCGTTTATTCTGTGTTTGTGTAGGAAGAGGCCTTGCAACGGGCTGATCCCTCGTCCAAGGAGTCCTACCGACTGTTTAAGATTAAGAAACTGAAGTGAAACGAAGCGTTTTGTGGATGCCCTGTGCTCAAAGTTGGAGTAACAGGAACGGATAGATAGACACATAGATCTGGTGAATATTTGGTCGCATGAGTTGGGATGACAAGACTCTGGGTTCGGGGGTTCAGATCTTTCCTGGGCATGGATTATGTCCTTTCTCTTCCATGTTGTGTTGTCATGTGTAGACAAGAGTCTGACGATAGACTGAGCCCCTGACCAAAGCGTCCTCATCACGTGTAAATAAGTACATAATAATTTCAGATGTTATTTTGATTCGGAGAAAGTCACAGGAACATTGTCTTTGTACCTCAACAAAAGTAGAGTGCAGTGATTCACCATTTTGTTATGTAAGTTAATTACATATTGAGGGAAATTTGTAGTTAGAGCTAGGAGTGCCGTATTTAAGCCACTTAAATGGTTTGCCTAGACTAATTAGAGGAGCATGTAGACATGCTGGTGTGCTGTACATGTAGAGTTGTGTAGCTCTTGCAGCCCCGACCACATCTACAGGCTCAGTATGAAGTAGGGGAGGCGTGGAACAGTTCTATTCTGTGAGCCGTCACTGACGAGAAAACTTTAAGTAAGGAAACGAATTCCAGCGAGTCTGCATGCAGCAGAGAACATCATGCGACTCGGTCACGAACCGCGGGCGCCCAGTCCACAAGAACAAGGATAGGATCAGTGTAAATCGATGGAGAACTTGTATAGTATTTGGGAACAGAAGATGAAAACGTGCAAATGTAAGTCATTAACAAGGCTGCGCCATAGCTTAAGCGGTTAGTCGCTGGCTTCACACCGCGGCGGCCCAGGTTCAATCCCGTTTTTGGTCAAGTGGGATTTGTGGTGGACAAAGTGGCGCTGGGGTGGGTTTTCTCCGAGTACTTCGGTTTCCCCTGCCAATCTTCATTCCACCCATTACCCTAAACGTATTAATCTTCGTCCTAAATCGTGCTACATGCCCTACATATCGCATCCTCCTTGACTTTTATCATTCAAATTATACTGGGCGAAGAGTACAAGTTATGAAGCTCCTCATTGTGGAGAGCGAACTTGCCCTACACAGATTTCTTACGATATGGCGACCGCAGGTTGAGGCTGGAGGAGACGGCTTCTAGACATGAAGGAGAGCTAAGGATATGGTGAATCAGCAGTCGCGGGTAGCCGAAAAGGGGTGGTCTTCCAACTTGGAGTTTTGGCGTAGGGTTAACAAAGCCTAACCTTAAAAAAATAGGTTTGTTAGGAAATGTGACAGAGTGCCTCGGGCTTGGGCGGAGTCTTTGAAGTAAACCACTACCGGCAACAAAATTATCACAAGCGAACCCCAACGAAATCAAATAACAGAGGACTGACTATACCGTGACGCACAATAACTTCCAATCTATGTTTCCAAGGACTATAGACAGTGCGGTGTTTCCCGTGAGGTTTGTTGCTGTTCAGGCTACGGAAAAAAGCAATGCTGGAAAGGGAGGCTAATTTATGCTCAGTTCTCACGGCATGGCCCCTCCCCCAACAGCCCTGGGGGTAACTCTTCGCCGCAAGGAGCAGCAGGAGAAGAAGAAGAAGATAAACAAGTATAGAGGGATATAAAATCTTTTAAATCAATCGGTGAACAGATTCGTTGTCACCGGAGACCCATATATTGTGAGACAGAATGCTAACTGGATCAACAGCTGACACGATCATGCTGAGAATGATCCTGCTCGAGTAATGAAAAGCAGAACGGGGAAGAAGAGAGATGAAGAGAGATGGAGTGGAAATAGAAAAGGAGACAAGATGTAAGAAAGTTGTACTGCTGAACTAATTAGACTATTTTACTATCATTATTTCTAAATATCTGTACTTTACATTTCTCATTGTCAATAGCAACTTAAATTTGTGATAATAAAATTATTATTATTATTATTTTGTTCGTTTGTTTCCTTATATGCATTAATGTGTTTTTCCTCCAAAGTTTACCTTTAATTAGTCTTTGATTTTATGTTGTGTTTGTCCAGTATATAACTACTTCTATTTACACTGTGCTGTGTTTGTAATTGGCCTTGCGGCTGTTGGCTCACCAAATAAGTAATAAAGAATTGAATTGAATTATTATTATTATTATTAATTTGAAAATTTGGTAGTATTTAACTGAAAGTTAGCTTCTGTATCATTTCAAGAACTTTTTCTTGTGTATCGATACATATAATCAACACAATAACATATCCCTGGGTGCATGCATATTACATTAATATAACTGACTACACACGGAGAAGAGAACAACTTTCGAGGAAAGCCAAATTGACAGAGACAGTTAACCCTTTCAGACACAGTAGCTACTATATGAGCTAAGTTCTTCTTAACACTGAAAGCTCTATATTGTGCCCACAAAATATTTATCTGTTTCATATGATTTTCAGAATAAATGACGTTTATTTCACTAACCAAGCGATCACAGTGGCCGCGTGTTCTAGAACATGAAATGTTTTCGTCCGCTCGGACATTGGTATCGTGGGTTCGAATCCCACTCAAAGCATGGAAGTTTGTCTGCGTTTATTCTGTGACTGTGTAGGTAACGGCCTTAAGACGGGCTGATCCCCCGTCAAAGGACTCCTCCAGACTGTCTAAGATTAAGGAACTGAAGTGAAACAAGCCTTTCACGAATGTCCTATGCTCCAAGTGGGAGCAAAGGAAGATTTCCAAAAATATCATTAATTAACTGATTTTTGCAATGATAACGAAGTATGTTTTCTATGCAGTATAAACTGAATTTTTAAATATAGAATTATTTAGATGAATTCCTCTCTTTAAATGTTAAATACATCTGAGTATACAATTACTGGCGAAGCGACTAGTTACAAGTTCGCCTTGGGGGGGGCGGCAACTTCTCCGTCTGCTGTGTATTGCAGAGTATAGCATACTTGCAGGCGTCACTGTAATGTGCAGGCCATAGATTGTAACTGAAGTAGGCTGGTAACAACTTGTCTTCCCCCCCCCCCCCCAAATTTTAGGAATGCTGAAAACATTCGCATATATCATCGAGAATTTTACTGCTCGAATGCATTAGACATAGTAAGCTTCACTGTTGCTACACACATTACTACTTTTATTTATACTGCATTGTTTTATATAGCCTCTGAGCCTAAGGGGAGAACACAGCCTTGGGCCGGTGGAGAGGAAAGCATTCTAGGAAGGACAACACAAGAACATAAGAGTTCCGAAGTTGCAGAATATTTCATAATGATGACGCTCGACACCAAATGATTTTAGGGTTATGTAGAGGAGGTTGAGATGAGTAAAACAAGTAGAACGCATGGCAATGATGAATATAAAACAGCAGCTGGGAAATATCACGGAAGGAGAGCACTTGGAAGAATAGGATTAGAAGAAATGATAATGCTACTGTCTTAAAGAAGAAGAAGATACTGGACGAACTTAACGGCTTCAAAGTATGGTCCAGTGTCGGGCTCTTGTCAATATGGTAACTAATATCTGGGCGGCGTGATAGGCGGACATTTCTCTACTAGCTACCTAACTGAATTTTTTCAAAACGACCCTACATTACAGAGGGAATGAGTTACTTACTGATGTATGTGTAGGCATACCCTGCTGCACGCATCGAATTACAAAGCATCCTCAGTTACAGTCAGTCATCTTGTTGCTATTTCCAGAATACATACGTTTTTATCGCAACTTTATATCTAAGTATAGAAATTTCGGGTTCCACAAAAGGCAGGGAATAACTTCACTTTCTGAGCTGCTGCTACTTCCTCAAGAAGGACTGCGCTCCAAGGAGTTACAAGATGCTTAATATTCAAACACTCATTAGCAAAACCAATCTGCAGAACGTAAATTAAACGACAATATATCTGTCTCTATCGAGTGCCTATTCGTGTCATATTGCTTTTGTGATGATGGAGTTACCTCGGGTGGCAAAGTGTTAACACCTTACTTACTCATGGAACTGAGCCCTTCTTGAGGAACCGCCAATTCTGCAGCTACTCAAGAATTTCCCAGCATTTTATGGAACCCGAAGGTTCATCACCGTGTTCACAAGAGCCATCCACTGGTCTCTATCCTGAGCCAGATCAATCCAATCAATATCATCCCATCCTATCTCTCTAAGATCCATTTTAATATTGTCCACCCAGCTGCGTCTTGGTCTTCCCAGTGGTCTATTTCCTTCTGGCTTTCCCACCAATATCCTATATGCATTCCTCGTCTCCCCCATTCGTGCTACATGCCCTGCCCACCTCATCATCCTTCACTTGATCATTCTAATTATACTTGGAGAAGAGTACAAGTTATGAAGCTCCTCATTATGCAGTTTCCTCCTGCCACTTCATCTCTCTTAGTGGTAACACCAAATTTAACGAAAATCGCCCTGCGTCTATAATCCTGAAGTCGTAGAAATTTAGATCGCTAATGTCATTTTGAGGACGTAACTGTTGTTATTTTGAACCCAAAAACCAAATAAATTTTTGTACCTACAGAAGTACATACAAATTCATATTATCTATTACAATGTAATTCAACTGGGACTCACAGCACAATTCACGTAAACATTTTAGAATATCTTCAACAACTCGGAGAACATGCTAAAGCACCCTGCTATCCCACGCCCGGTTTCATTTCACGTTGTTACGGTGTTTTATTAGTTGTGTGGGCCGAGGGCATAACAATGAAGACGTCATGCACGTCAGCCTGCATGCTTCTTCTCAAACACTGTTAGAAGAATTTAAATTAAATTTATTTTGCCAGGTAAACATGTAAATTATTTGAGCCAGTTTAATGATACTTATCTAACAGACTAAATGGCGTAACAACCCAAAATATAGTAGTCTTAACATTCAGCACCGTGATAACCTGATATGTCAATTTCACATTTGTCTCAACCGGTTCAACAAAACACCAAATTCACGTGCAAATCCCACAAAATCTTATATATTTTCAAAAAGAAGTTCTGTCTTTTAAATTTCTGTTAGACAACATGGGATACTGACCTCATTAGAAGCAACCTTTACTAGAAACAAATTATATCTTTAATGATGTACAAGGGGAAAATAATCCGGTTCTATGTAGTGTGATACAGTTATGTAGTTTTGTTGTATTTTCAGCGATGATTTGCATCTATGAACACGAACAGCAGGATTAATGATACCTGCCAAATCGCAAAGAACGCAAAAGGAAAACAAATCACAGTAAGCACCGCTCTTAATTAAGTTTTATTTCCGAAGAGAAAAACAAATTTCTTATTTTGAGATATCAACTCTGCAGACATTCTCATATCTAAGATTTGAGGTTTTCACGCCAGTGACTATGAAGAAAGCAGTCTTCTAGGATGTGGCACCGTATAGATGTGGTGTTAACCTACGTTTCGGAGGAACGTATCGCCTCCATCTTCAGGGTAGAAGGATAAGTAAGAAATCCGCAAGCAAAGAGACCGTGAGAACCGGAACAAGCAGTCTGCTTCCATTCAGTGTCCACTGAATTCCTCAGAATTACTTACTAAAGGCAAACTAACAAAACAAAACAAACTCCGTGGTTTCAGTCTGCAAGCGAACTATACCGACCGAAGGACCGCCGCTTGTCTGCGAAGTTAGTACCAACTTTAGCGGGTAGAGGGTTTCGCGTGGTGGGCGCAACGCATTTCCACGGCCGTTAATTTAGATTTTCTAGACCAGAGCCGCTACTTTTTTATTCAAGTAGCTCCTCAATTATCCTCACGAGGCTGATTTGACCCCATTCCAGACCCACTACTTCTTAGAAAATCTGGTAGCGCTGGGAATCGAACCAGGACCTCTGGATCTCTAGTCAGGAACTCTGACCACTAGACCACAGAAGCGGTCAAAGATAGACTAATTATGAGTAAATTGTTGTGTGGTTCTAATCACCAAATTTATGTCATAAGAGCTCGAATTACCAGAGAGCATCTACCTGAAGTCATTACAGAACTAATTTAAAAATAATAATGTGACACTTGGGAGATAATTTGCATGCGATGGAGACCAGCAATCCACGGAACACATCACACCGCGGTTTATTAGCGAACTACGAAGCTTCCCCGGAGGTTTGGTTTTATTTATAGCCTAGCTGGAATTAGGCCTCCCGCTTCGGGCTAACTAATCTCGGTAATGTCATTTCCGTCTGTCGGGGGACGTTCATCTGCCTGGACTTGTCGACATATACATGTCGAAACAGAATTACAGGCACTGCGGCTTGAATACAGCCCGCTGATGGGGAGCCCGTGGCCAACAGAGACTTAAGCAGGCTCAATTAATGAATGAAGATCTCCAAATACAAGAACCTTACAATGCAACTTTGAAGAAACAGCGAGATTCGAACCGACGGCTGCTCGATGAGAACTGTATCACCGTACGATACTAAGAATAAACACTCTGTACTTTGGTAGTCAGGCACCAACACAGAAGACGAAGTAACCAAGATCCTCTGAAACTTTCTATGTATATACCAATCTTCAAGACACAACATCTCAGAAGTTCGCAGTCTTCATACTCACAGCCATTAGAACCACAAATCACGCGGTATGATGTCCATAATATGAAAGGGGTAAAGGTAAATTGTGCCGGTCACGGTAGCCGAGCGATCTAAGGCATGCACTGTCTTCGCTCGCTCGGAAGCCGGGATCGTGGGTTCGAATCCCACTCAGGGCATGGATGTTTGTGTGCGTTTTTCTGTGTTTGTCTACAGGTAGAGGCCTTGCGACGAGCTGATCACTCGCCCAAGGAGTCCTACCTTATGTGTAAGATCTAGAAAAAACGAAGTGAACGGAGCTCATGGAGGTAGGCCTAGGCCCACTGGGGCTGTAGTGCCAAGGAAAAAAAAAAGGTAAAATGTAAATTTCTCCCTGTGCATAATTAGTTTTACACTATGCCATGAAGATATATGGGTGAGTGGAGGTATAGCTCCATCATTCTTGAACTCGGCACTACTTGCAGGTGAGCGGTCAGCTTCATGCCCATGTCGGTTTACCCCACCGGGGGAAAGAGCTCCCGGTACTCATCAAATAGAGGCTGGATGGGCCCCAGATTAGGTTTGGACGCTGTGGAGAAGGGAGAAATCTTCGAATGCCGGGAATTGAACCCCGGCCGTCCGGTCCATAGCCCGTCGCTATACCGACCATAATAACACTAAATAATTAAATTATTAAATAAATAAGTTAGAAGCCGGAAAAAAGAAACGCACCCGTAGACAATCGAGTCTTTAGGTGACCATAATAAATACGGTAGCCTATTGATAGTGCACCTGAAATTTTCAGGTGGACTATTAACATGTAAAACAGTGATTTCCTGTGTGTAGCGTATTTCACCATACGACAGTTGTGGCTTCGGTACATGTGATTAATACTGAAAGGCTTATGAAATTTTATGGCCGCCATAAAACAACTGCGTTAAAATTACAGCCTTCTGGAAATGGACCTTAAAGCTTTCTATAAATAAGAACAGAGAGAGTCTCTAGACTTCTTGATAATGACACCGTCTCTGCGAATTAATGGCGACCTATTTATATGACATAATGAGTAGGGGAAGTTTGAAGTTGGTCAGCTCCCTTGTTGAAATGCAAACAGTGCATAATGACAGTACCCTCAGCACAGCATGTCTATGCAGTTGTTATTCTGTACACGCAAACATCTATTCAATTAAATTTGCATGGTCATTCTTGAAGTTGCCACTTTTTGTCGTTGTCAAACGTTGTTCGTATCTTTTGTCATTCTTTTATTAATTTTACTTCTAAGACACGTTTCGATCTTATAAGTACATCATCAGGTAAATGCTTTTACGTAATTACTGCGATAGGCCGTTCACAGAGGCCGTGCGCTCTAAGGCAGGAAATGTTTTCGCCCACTGAAACACTGCGGTCGTGGGTTAGAATCCCCACTGAAGCATGGATGTTTGCTTCTATTCTGTGTTTGTATTTTCCTGTGTAACCAGCGGCCTTGCAACTGGCTGATCCCAGTGTTAATTATTCGGCTGAAAGACTGTCACGCGATCGAAACCCGACGCGGCCAGCAAATGGCACGGACTATGTTATGTGATTATGTCTGGTAGATACAATTCTTCAGAACTAAAAAATGTACCACTCCAGCAAAATGCACTGTGGTATGTAGGCCCGTTACTGGGGAACTACCGAGAAATAAGGAGACACAACCGTCATTGCTAAGTAACGACCTTGTAAGCAACGACCGTTGTTAGGTAATGGTCGCAACAGCACACGCACAATAATGGAAGAGCTGTTGGGTCCGGTGTTCTATGTGTTGTCCGTGCCGGGGCTATATAATGAGGGACAGCTGTCATTAGAAGAAAGTTTTGAGACGGCAGTGAGAAGCGTGATATGAGATGGCCGCCAGTCTGGAAGTTACTGGAGTGGAGTGAGTTGGCTGGTGTTTGAGTGACTTACTTACAGGAGTGCTGCGGTTCAGTCTTTGTGAGATGTTACTGTTAGGAGCTGGTAGCTGAGGTCCGGGAACAGCTCGGGAATTCGTCTGTCCTAATCTGTACTCAACTGATCCTACCTTCTACTTCGCTTCTCCAGCTTACGACAGCCTCGCAACTGCACTGAACTAAACTTGCTTCTGCATTCTCTTCTCTTATAAGCATTCTGCATAGAGCCCACGGAAAACGCTGTCTATATTATTGAGAACGTCACCACGATCCGATAAGCGGAAATGTGTTTACCGAGCCGTTGCCTAGAAGCGGATTGCATAACCCCGTTATTCCACTGCTGCTCGGCGCGGACGACGTAGAAAACACAGTTTCATCTATTGTTGCATGTTAGACAGTGTTTACAGAGCTGTTGCCTGGCAACGCGTTGATCAACTGTGTTACATTGTTACCATGTAGCTAAATATCCGGCCGTTCCTTATTTCGTCGATATAATATTGCTTGGTGGAAAGCACAAATTACGAATCCATTCACTGTGTAATTAACTTACTTTAAAATACTTTCTGGTTATTTTACATGTCATTTTACCATTCCTTATTACACAATCTAGTCAGCTAAATGTCCCAAAACGAATAAACCGAGAGAACGTTTCAGACGAGGCTTGGGGGATAAAATGTGTGGACAGATGGTTAGATGAGTAAGTATTTTAAGTTAATTTTTTTAGCTTCACGAATAGATCATTGAAAGAAAGACATGTATGTTCTGAGCATAAGAATTATGATTGCATCCTATAGAGAGTAGCAATGTCTCCAAGGCGTCCGTCCGTGAAACCAATGGCTCAACATTGTTAATTAGTGTGGACTCCTTGTCATTTGCTTCTTGAGGCAATGAACGTGTCTCGTGAACACCAAGTTCTGTTATTAACAGAAGACAACGGGCCCAAAGTTTTTAGTACGACCAAGATATTTTATTAAGTGTCACTCCAAATGAGAGAACATTTTCTTAAAGTTGCGGAAGCTCTACACTTCATGCGACTATGTTGCAACCAAGAGGGATAAAGTGTCTTCTCTTTTCCGCTTTGTTGTACTAGAAAGTTCTATTCAGTTATAAGGAAAACAACAAGAATTTGTATTGTTTAACGTACATAGCACTTGCATGTCATGTTGAAGTAGGGGCAGGGAAGATTTAAACAACATAGGACTCTAGAAAATTAGAGATATGAGAAGTTATGTAATATGTACTCTTTACTTAATTCATATTTATATGGTGCTGACATGTAGGAAAAGCATGGAAGCTGGATGTATCAAAATGCTAATACAAAACAGGGGTCATAAAATTTTAAGGGAGGAAACTACACTGGATATTCTGGCAAAGCCGAAAAGGTAATATTACAAAATACATACATTTAAAAATTCAATTTGAATGCGAATACGTAAACTGAATTTAAGTGACAGGATTGAGTACACATGGAACTTTCTTCAACATGACGATCAAATTTCTGAGTTACATAAATGCAACGCCGTGCCATAACTCAGGCGGTTAGTCGCCGGTTTGCTACAGCAGTGGCCCGAGTTCGATCCCAGGTCAGGTTATGTGAGATTTGTGGTGGACAAAGTAGCAGTGGACTACTTCGGTTTCCCCTGCCAATTCTCATTCCACCGCCTGCTCCACACTCATCATCATAATCCGGGGCTGGTACAATAGGCCAGTTAGTGGCCGACGTACCAAGTAGACTTAGTCTCATCCCACCACAAGAAAATACAAAGAAACTAAGTATATTCACTAAACTGGGTTATCGTTTATCGTGACTGAAGTTTCATGCAATGTTCTCCTGCATATCCAGACAATGTCAGAATATCATCGCGAAATAGGAAACTACACTACCTTCCACACAGTTCGCAATTCGCAACAGATGGATGGGTTGACGAGTGAGTGAGTAGGTACGCAGTACGCAACTAGACCTGCTGTAGACAGAATTCAGCTTAATGCAGAGGGCGCGCAATGTGGAACGTGGCTGATACAAAACCACCACTGAGCATCTTCCTCCTCTCATCTTCATCTTGGGGATGCTGGAGCGGGAGGCACTGCATGTTATACCCCCAGGGAGACGTAAAGAAGAAGGGCGGGTAAAATTTATGGGTACCTCGTGAAACGACGCTTTTCGAGACAACTTGAAATGAGGGCATCGACTACAGCAGCGGTACCTGTAGCCCGAGGTCGACCAGCCGGAGCAAATTCTATATTAGTGGCTACTTAGGGGAAAGCGACACACTTTACATTTACAGTCCTACGGGGCGAATCATGAAATTGATGTACCGGCTTCGGAGTAATTAAAATCATCCACTGCATATTACAGTAGAGTGGGTATAAAAGATAAAATTCGCGATGTCTGTTTGCGTAATTTCTCTATAATTCGTAATCCTTACCGATGACTGAATCTTAGGTTCATTCATTAACTCACTGAGCTCTTCTTGAGGAGTTGTAAATTGTCCAGCTACTCAAGAACTTCCCAGCATCTTGTGGAACCCGAAGGTTCATTACCGTGTCCACAGGAGCCCTCCACTGGTTCATATCCTTGGCCATATCAATCCAGTAAATACCATCCCATCCTATCACTCTAAGATCAATTTTAATATTGCTCACCCGCATACGTCTTGGTCTTCCCTGTGGTCTCCTTCCTTCCGGCTTTCCCAATATTGTCCTATATCAATTCCTCCTCCCCCATTCGAGCTACATGCTCTGTCAATCTCATCCTCCTTGACTTCATCATTCTAATTATACTTGGAGAAGGGTACAAGTTATGAAGATCCTCATTATGCAGTTTTCTCCAAGCTCCTGCCACTTCATCTCTCTTCGGCCCAAATATTCTCCTCAGCACCCTGTTCTCAAACACCCTCAGTCTATGTTCCTACCTTAATGTCAGAGACTAGGTGTCACACCCATACAGAACCACAGGTAAAATTATACTTTTGTATATTCTAATTGTTGTTTTTAGACAGCAGACGAGAAAACAAAAGGTTCTGGACTGAACGGTAGCAAGCATTACTCGAGTTCAATCTCCTCTTAATTTTCTCCTGAACCAGGTTTTGATTTGTTGTCGTCGTTTCCAAATATCTGAATGTACCACATTTTCAAAACATCTGTTTCCTATCTTTATGTCATGATTTTGCCCTGCATTTTGGTGACGAGACAGCAACATATACTTAGTTTTCTCTGTGTTTACTTCTAGACCAACCTCATTATTTGCGTCGATTAAAGTATGTGTGTTTCTCTCTGTAGTATCTACATTATCACCCAGCAGATTCACATCATCGGCGTAGACCAGCAGCTAACATGCCCCATTTCATTTCAGTCCTACCTGGGTTTCCTGGACCTTCCTAATGGCATATTCTGAAACAACGTTGAAAAGCAGTGGCGATAAAGCATCTCCTTGTTTTAGACTATGGTGGATAGGAAAATTATCATACAAATCTTTACCGATATGGACTTTACTACACATTTCGTTGAAACACATTTAGTAAGACTAATTATTTTCATGGGTACCCCAAACTCTATCAGAATATTGTACAATAATTCCCTCCTAACTGTGTCATAGACTTACTTGAAGTCTACGAATAGCTGATTTACTGTCTCGTTGTATTCCCGTTATTTTCTGGAGCATCTGACGAATGCAAAAGATCTGATCAGTAGTTGATCTGTTACGTCGAAACCCACATTGATGATCCCCAATAATTTGATCTATATATGGACTTAACCTTGAGAGAAGAATATGGGACAAAATTTTATATGAAGTTCATAGCAGTGATATCCCCCGATAATTACTACACTCAGTTTTATCACCCTTCTTGTGAACTGGTACAATAACAGACTCCTTCCATTGATCAGGCAATTTTTCTTTATGCCAAATAAAATAATTAGCTTATAGAACTTAGAACGTAATATTTCGCCTCCAGCTTGAATAAGTTCTGCCAGAGTTTTATAACTATCTAGTGATTTATACTTTTTCAATTTTGGAGTAGCAATTTCAACCTCAACTCTATGAATGAGTCATGATGAGTGATAATATAATAATATACAATTTAATATAATAAAATGTAATATAATACATACTGCCCTGAAGTCGCATAGTGATCGCTTGATGTACAACGGTTTTCAATCAAAGATACAACTTTACACATTTAGCGGGCAGACAGGTAAGTCTCCAAGACCAACACAGCTTTAGTAACTACAGAATTTGTATCTTCAGCGCTGACTGAAATAAGGAAGATGAACATGAATTGTGGTAACGTACGTCATATTCCTCTTGCATGCTAACTGTCCAATATATTCATGATTTAATCACCATAAAATATTAGGTTGGAAGTAAAACATATGCTACTTATCAGAACGTATTTTTTTCAGTCCTGTGTTACCTTCTTGCTCTGACGTGCAGACATTTTCTTTCCAGCTAGCTTGCCTAACACTCTCAATGTATCTACATGTTCTTCAAACAGAGTTAGGGACCAAATTCAACACCCACGTAAGAAAATTCACCTCAGAATTATACTTACTGTAATTTTCGCAGAAGAAACAAAAAGGATGTCACAAATTTTAGGAATGCAGATAGGACTGAACAAAATATTGTTCCACTACAATCGAAAATTTCCTACCATATGATGAAATATTTGTGGCATTGCGGAACGTGACGTAGGAATAATCCAAAATATAATCACTGTTGTTTGCAACATATAAACATTTAACCTTCAGAAAAAAATGCAAAGTAGGAGCCTGGCGCATTGTATGCATATTTTCAGTACATTGATTTTCCTATATATTCATCAAGAGACACATGAAATCATATCGGCATATAATTCTCTTTTCTGTCTCACGGACTGGAATTTTGTAGGTAAATTTTTAACAAAAATACAAGCAATAACACTAAAACTTTTCTCCCGATGATCAACTATATTGCTGTCGAATTAAAGACCATTTGATCTTTAGCTTAGCATTGACGGCTGATCGCTCGAGAAAATTTTAATGTAGTAATTCGGCGTGAAAGCCTCATATCTCATATAAAGTAATATTTTCAGTGTCATAAGCCATATATTTTGGTCTGTATCTTGTTCTTTTTTCTCCTTTCCTGCATATATACTTGTATATATGTATTATATATATATAATAAACAATGACTTCGCCAGAAAGGGTTCTACTTTATGTATTTTTTGTGCGGCCAAAGAATGACAAGCAATCTCAATATAGGTCAATATGAATATCCTCATTTCATAAATAGAAATATTTCAGTGGACATCGCTCGAATCCGCCACTGAAATAACACAGAAACGAAAGACGTGGTTCTTAGAGAAAAGGGGACGGATACATTCCATATATACCATCCGGAAAGAAAGCCATTGCCAACCATATCGTTTTGCATTTTGATATCGTGGGCGAAAAAAAGAAGAGAGACGTGGGATAGGCAGGATATGCTTTCGGGGGGAGGGGAGGCAGTGTGCAAAATGAAGCAAGTGCGCCCCCAATTTTATTCCCCACTCTCGTGTTATGTGTCTGGATGTTGTGTGGGGGAGGATGACCAAATTTGTGGTTATCTTTTAGATTTAGCTCTTAAGAAAATGACTGTACCGAATTCGCAAAACAAATAATAAAAACGGACTGGCTTCAAAAATATTATCTGATCTTAGATGCACTGTGAATACGAATCAGCCAGCTCATGTTCCACATGCAAAGATAAAATAATCAAAAGACTTGCAAATTCGTGATGTGAAATTCAAGCTAAAATTATAATTAGGCAATTATTTCACAATCAAGTGCGAATCGCACGAATATAACTAAATACAGTGAGAGCCAAACATAGGCGCGTGAATCAGCATCTTTACTGAAACGCTGATAGTTACTTATCTTGTAAAGATATTCCCCGTACTAATGGAACACGAAGGTTCATTACCGCACACACATCAGAACATAACCGGACCGTGAGGAGCCGGGGTAGCGTGGTCGGTATAGCGACTGGCTACGGGCTCGATGACTGACGTGTCGGAGTTCGAGTTCCGGTAGGGTCCAGACCGACTCTGGGGTCCACCCAACCTCCTATCCAATGGGTACTGGGGGCTCTTTCCTCGGAGGTAAAGTGGCCGCGTTGTTAAGCTGACCAATCACCTCCTGATAGTGCCGAGGTCATGAAAATGTGGATCTGTATATCCACTCGCATTATGCCTTTTTTGCGTAGTGCTTAAATTCGTTGAGCAGAGGGACAGCTTTCTCTTTCTTTACACCACTGGACCCTTTTGTCAGAAAGTTAAATATAGTTCACATACTTACGTAACATGGCTCCCAAGCATGCCTAGCTTCCATAAATATTATTTTGTCTTGATGTTTCAGACTAAATTTTTCTATGTGTTCCTCAACTCCTAGATGTATGTTACATGATGTATCCAACCCAACATCCTTGGTACGAGAGTAAACATACTGGCAACGTGAGGTAACGAGTACATTGCAGGTTACTGAACATGAATTTTTCTCCACCCTTTTATTATTTCCTTCCCCTGAGGTACAAATATTCTTCTCAACCCCTTTCTCTGAAATACAATCAATTTATTATCATTCCTCAGATTCCAAGAGGGTGGAGGTAAAGTTGCTCCTGTACTAAATTAACTAATAACCACGCCATTAAGGCGTATGGGAGAGCGGATGTGTAGATTCGCCATTCTTGATTTCGACGTTGTATTGAGATAAGTAGTCAGCTTCAGGCACTGGCCGCTTTACCCCCGGGGGAAAGGGCCCTCGCTACTCATTGGATAGGAGGCAGGGTGGGCCCCAGAACTAGTCCGGACGCTATAATGAAGATAAACATATTTTACTCCTGCCAAGAATAGAATATTGGCCGTCCATCTAGTAGCCCATGGTTATACTGAATGTGTTATCTCCGCTGTTATGACTTAATTAAATAAAAAGACACAAGATCATGCCAAAGACCACCTCTGTGAGCAAGCGGTCAGAGGTCTTGGTTCGATACCCGGCGCTACCACATTTTCTGATAAGTAGTGGGTCTGGAAAGGGGTCCACTCAGCCTCGTGAGGACAATTGAGGAGCTACTTGAAGGAAATAGCGGCTCCGGTATAGAAAATGGAGATTAACGGCCGTGGGAATTCGTTGCGCTGACCATGCGACACACTCTATCCGCTAAAGTTGGCACTAACTTCGCCGACAAACGGCGGTCGCTCGGTCGGTATAGTTCGCTTGCGGATTAAAACCACGGAGTTTGTTTCCCAGAATTTTATAGAACCCGAAGGTTCATTACCGTTTTCATAAGAGCCCTTCACTGGTTCCTATCCTGAGCCAAATCAATTCAATCCATACCAGCCCACCTTATCCCTCTAAGATCCATTTTAATAATGTTACACTGAATTTATTGGAAACAAATTGAAATCCCCAGACAACTTTCTACGTAGATTCATAACAATAAATTATATCCTTCCAGGACTTTCGGAGATGAAACACTGTAATAGTTTCGTCTGAACAGGTCCTACAGGTTCGTCCAGATTAGCTCGTATGTAAGACGGAGATGCTGCCGGTCTTCCTGGTTACTAGCCCTTAAGAAGTTTCCCATGGTAAGAAAATACTGTTGCACTTAAAGTGTAAGTTAAGCTCACCTGCAATATGAGGTCACGCCTCTCTAAAAACATAAACAAAAAAATCCGTGGCCCGTAGTCCGCAATCGAACTATACCGAACGAGCGACCGCCGCTTGTCGGCGAAATTAGTACCAACGTTTGCGGATAGACGGTGTCACGTGGTCAGCGCAACTGATCCCAACGGCCGTTAATCTCGGTTCTCTAGACCGGAGCCGGTATTTCCTTGAAACAGTTCCTCAGTTATCCTCATGAGGCTGAGTAGACCCCTTTCCAGACCCAATATTTCTCAGAAAATCTGGTAGCTTCGGGAATCGAACCCGGGACCTCTATCTGTAGGCAGGAACACTGACCACTAGACTAAAGAGACTGTCCAGGCCTCTTTAATCGTATCGTAAACCTGAGACAGTTCAGTTCTTTAAAACACTCACGTCTACATAAACGTTATCTCTAGTCTGTACTCTCAATAGTTATATTTGCAATGCAACTAACATTTTCATCCAAATCGTTATTCTTAATAAAATTAATCATGTCAAAACAGACATTGTGTTCTGCTTCTAAGATTCTATCTACGTATTACGTTCAAATTACCAACATTAGTCACTTACATCAACTCACAGTGTCTATATCAAAGTACGACAGGAAAAGAACTCGAGATTGCAAGCAATATTTTGAAGCGCATTATGTAAGTAGCTGTTCGACCCGAGTAAGGCTGTTACATTTACACAGCAAGGAAATTAAATCCAGAAATGAATAGTGGTAGACTACGTCATAACTCTTATTATTAACATTTTTAAACTTAGTCCCAGTGGTTAAATTATGAAATAATTTCATTATCACTTTGTAGAAGAAAAGTATGCCGGTCACGGTAGCCGAGCGGTCTAAGGCATGTACTGTTTTCGCTAGCTTGGAAACCGGGATCGTGGGTTCGAATCTGTTTCCTGTGAGGTACGTACTGAATTCTTATGTATTATTCTTATACACTGCCGGTCACGGTAGCCGAGCGGTCTAAGGCATGTACTGTTTTCGCTAGCTTGGAAACCGGGATCGTGGGTTCGAATCCCACTCAGGGCACGGATGTTTAGTTTGTGTGTTTGCATTTTTGTGTGTTTGTGTACAGGAAGAGGCCTTGCGACGAGCTGATCACCCGCCCAACGAGTCCTACCGAATGTGTAAGATCTAGAAAAACCGAAGTGAACGGAGAAGTTCATGGAGGTAGGCCTAGGCCCACTGGGGCTGTAGTGCCAAGTGGGGGAAAAAAGAAGAAGAAAAGTATGCATATTAGAAACCAGCGTGAGGAAACGGGAGCTGAACTTCTGAATTCGTGTAGGTGGAAGTGAAAGCGTGCGACATCTGCAGACTTGTCTTCACATCACATAAGTTACAGTTTCATCTAATGGTCTCCATGCAACAGACTCCACTACCATTACCGTCGATCTAAAAATGTATACAGAGTCAACCTGTGATCCAGAAAACTGGCAGTGTTCAAAGGAAACGCTCCCATGACAACTGTTTCATTTGATTACTCCCATCGGCGAACACAACAGACACAGGCCCCTCCATCCGGACGCCCACCATCCAGCCTTGCATTGTTATTTCTGTTGATGTCAGAATTAATTGTGGTATAGGAGAGTATGTTTTTAGTCAGTCTGTGAAACGGGGTGCTACATTATAAAATACAGCTACAGTAGGGGTAGTGATGTGATAGTCTTATCCCACCCTCACCTTACCCCCTTTTCGTTCTTCATTCCATATCCCCTTCCACACATACGCCCTCGCCACCCATCCATTGAATTTTTAGTTTTATGGCCTGTTCGCGAATTTTGCTGCAGCTTCTAGCGTTGACTCACAAGCATCGAGTTCATAAAATTTCATACTCTCTGGAGTCAGTCGCGGAGAAGTGGTGCTCATGTTTCATGCGTTCCGAACTTCACAAAAGAGAAGTCCGCAACAGAGTGTTCAATGGAATCTGAGTGTTATAAGTAACATACTGCGTGAGCATGCGTGAAAACAGGGTACACTCATAGTAAATGTGTTATTTAGTTGAAGGATTGAAACTGTTTGGTTCAGCGCCGCGGTGAAGTACCTTACAGTGGAACGCTGAACAAACTGTGAACCGCGGCCGAAGCATAGACGGGAAGCAAACACTATCACATAAATTTTAAGAAGTAAAGCAGTGACCAGGTTCCAATTGATAACCACGAAACCCCACAGGAATCAGAACTAAGAGTGAAATCCGGAAAGTAAAGATGCAAGTCCAGTAAAAATGCAAGGGATATTTTTGTCAGAAATGGTAGTGTTACCGCGTTAGATAGGAACGGTATAATAGGGCTGAGTTCAACGGCCTCAGTCACGGCAACGCTGTGCTCGCGGTGTGCGCTTAAAATGGCCATGTCGATTCAAAATCCCGCCAAATGTGAGGTTCGTGCAGTAATTTCGATTTCTTCGCGCGAAAGGAGAAACTGCTGCTGAAATTCATCGCCAACTTGCTTTACGGCGAAGATGCTATGAACAGGCAAAACATGGCAAAATTGTGTCGTGAATCTGAAGTGAGAAGAAGTGATGTTCATGATGAAATAAGGAGTGGAAGGCCATCTGTTGTCGCTGATGAAATCATTCAAAAATGATGAAAACATTCGTGCTGACATACATTTAACCATCGATGAACTTCATCAACACTGTCCAGAAGTATCAAGAACTGTTCACCATGGATAGTTAGTTAGTTACTGGAGAGGGTGGGTTTCCCCATGCACTTATACCAGTATTGGTCCATTGTGCTTCCCTCTATGATATTCTACCAGTCTCTATACCCTACCGATATTGGTGGGTACCATCAGTCCCGAACGAGCCAGCGCGTTCGGCCGCCACTAGCTTGGCGGTATCTATAATGCTTCCCCCATCTATCAGAGGCATTAGAGACTACTGTTGGGCGGGAAACGTCCTTGAATTTGGCTCACTGACCTCCTTTGGAGATATGAGGTTCTTTTACGTGCCGTAAAGCTATGACACGGGACACACGGCTTAAAGTCCCTCCCAGAGGACTTGTTCCCTGAATTTTTCCGCCCTCAAAAATTCGACGACCTCCGCCGGGTTTGAACCCGCGTACCACGAGTCATGAGGTGGGAACGTTACCTCTAGACTACGGACGCCGCTTTCTCCATGGCTAAGAGAGCAGGCGGGAGATTTCTACGACGTTGGAATAAATAAACTCGTTCCGAGGTTTCAGTTTCATAGAAAGTGTAGATTGTCAGTCTCTAAAACGGGAGTCGGGTTTCAGCACAGAAATTATGAACAGCGTCCGGCTCTCAAAAAGCAACCAGATACTGGCACAGAAACTGTGAGCAGTGTTTAGGTCTGCACGCGTAACTAGGTACTAGCACAACAACTCCAAATTGTAAGCGGATCTCACATCATTTCCCGTTACTGGCACAACACTCGTTCAGAGCCCCAAACGGAAGGTAGCTATCAGCTCATTTCGTAAGAGTAAGAAACGGCTGTGTGCTCACTGTGACTATTCTGATGATAAAAGTATTGACGCAGCCAGACCCCTCTTTCAGGTTTTTGTGAACGTAAATACCTTCCTGTTTTACAGGAACAGATTTTCGTCTACTGTCCCTTCTCCAGGGGGCACGGATCAGGTCCGAATTATACCTGGAAAAGATAATCCATCAGATGCTTCCTAGGAATCCATGTAAGAGGAAACCCTCGACCAGCACAGGACAATGCAATGTTATAAAAAAAACAACACACAAACATGCATGGCTTTGAGGGGATTCTAAAGAGTGATTTTAGCGTTCGAGGCTTACGTCGAGCACGCGATCATATATATAAGGGACTGAAAAGTACCGAGATATTGGTTCATTTCAGTTCCACTGTTCAGATATTCAGATTTGCAAAAATCAGCACATCACAGTCCATGATTAATATCCGTATTAATTGTTGTTATTATTATTATTATTATTATTATTATTAGTGAGGTTAAATTGATACCACTTGGCACTGCGGCCACTACTGGTCTATTGTACCAGCCCCAGATGATAATGTTGGTGATTGTGGAGCAACTGGTGGAATGAAGACTAGCAGGGAAAACCGACGTACTCGGAGAAAACCTGCCCCAGTGCCAAATTGTCCACTATAAAATCGACATGATCTCAACTGAGCTCGAACCCAGGCCGCCGCGATTGGAAGCCTGAGCTATGGAACGGCCAGAATATCCGTGCTTATATTACTGGCTTGACAGACAAGTTAGTTAATTTAAAATGACAGCAACGAGGTTTACATATGCCTCTCAATAGGGATCAGAAGAAGGGACTCTTGCCTTTTCAGAACCACAAAGAGCAGCATATCTACTGACAGCAGTACTTGCCAGAAGATTGCACTCTCTAGGCCGTGCCGCTCCGCCCCTGCCCTGGCGAAGTGGTGACTTCATGCGAATCCCCAGTGAGGGGAGTACCAAGATCTCATCTGGTTTCAGCATGCGGTTGCTTTCTTCGCAGTGCCTGGCACCCCACTTTCAGGCTCCAATGAATATGTCAAGGGAAACGTGAAAGAGATGTTTCATAAACAACGATCACCTGCAAGCCGATCGCGGCAGCCGGAGACGTTCATGGTACTGTGGCCTTCAGAGAAAAGTTCAGCTTAATTATGTAAGACCATGGAGCACGGTCCTCCCACAGCCGTCCATCCAGTGATAGGCTATTCGTCCATCCATCGACCCACCCGTCTTCTTACACATATCAACCAATGTATTCGGGCCCAGTACACTTCGACGCGGTGTAGTGATTATCAAACTTACCTCGTATTCGGGAGGCTTTGGGTTTGTTCTCGGTCCGGATTCTTGATTTGGACTTAAAGATCCTATATCATAATCAATCCTAGAGAAATGAGATAGTGGCGTGTGTGGACTGGATTAGTATGGCTTAGGACAGAGTCCAGTGGCGGTTCCTGTGAATACGATAATAAAGCTTCGGGTTCCATAAAATATTTCGAATTTCTTGAGTAGCAGATTAGTTAGGTGTTTCTCAAAAGGGACCCGTCTCCATGGAGTTAGTTAGAAAGACATGAAGGCAAAGATGTCCCTCTGTTTAACTGATTAAGCACTACGCCACAAAGACATATGTTTTCTTGACCTAGGCACTAGTTGGAGGTGAGCGGTCAGCTTCATGCTCCGGCTGCTTCCACAGGGAAAGAGCCCCGGGTAACAGTTCGATAGGAGGCTGTGGAGAAAATTCTTAACCCTACCGCGCCTCGGACTCCGACCTCTCCGTTGTCCAGCCTGTAGCCAGTCTCTATACTTGAGCTAGCCAAACTCTTGTGGAGTTAGTTACATCAGTTTAAAATGTGTTGTACTGTCGAATAAAAGGAGACGGGATTTATTTTGCAGAAGGCTGTATGGGCGTATTTTGTTTTACTGAACCTGAATTGGCTTCGAGGCACGAAACACAGATCTTAGCGAAAGCAGTCGGTGAAAGAGGGGGGCTCTCCCGAGTACGTAGCAGAGCGCTGACCATTCCATCACGCTATTCAGCAGTCAACTGTTACGCCTGCTGCTGAGTGAGTGAGATGGGTGAAGTAACGGACGCAGGTACAATTTTATTGCGCGTCTCCTTCATGGAATTCCCCCTCCCCTGCCCCCGACGCCGCTATCGATGATATGATCCATCCAGCCTCGGGATGGATACGATGCATGTATATTGAAGATTTCAAATGGGTTTCCATTTCCGCAGAAGGGATATAAAATGTCTTCTTATATATATATTTTAGTGGGGGGTGACTATGAGAAATCTTGTAGGATTGGCGGTGCAGCAAATTACAATATGCAGCCCCTCATGGCATCGTATAAACTGACTGCATGTCACATGACGTACAGCAATCACGGGGTCGACAGTGTCTCCGTGACAACGACGCTGATGACTGTTGTGCTCCGAAGCGGCGGTAACTGGATATGTACGTGACTGTACGGTGACGCAAGGCCGCAATCTAAAATTCGAACTTCTAGAAGAACACATATCTCATATAGGCCATCATCTAATGAGATAACTCAACATCTGGCTGCAGCTGGAGGCTCGGAGCTTGAAATTTTATGGGATGGAAAACCGGAATATAGATGGACGAGACATAAACCGGTTCTCATTCCTGTATTCCTCGCAAGTTTCAAGAGTACAGTACCTAACAATATTGTAACGTGAATGGGCAGAGTTTTGCTGCGTAACGGACCGGCAAACATACGCGATACACGCTGGTAACAGTTGAACAATGAGGTTATGCACCCCGGTTTTAGGCAACGGTTCATTAAACAGAATTCCGCGCAAGCGCAATGACGTCAAACCGCAACAGTGGTAGCTATCTGTTGAGTCCGTGATGCGACCGCTGCTATGCAATCGCTCGGTAAACATGTTCCAACAATATAGGTTGTTTTCTGGTGGTCAGTGCAGAAGCTATATAACGAGTTACAGACAGAACAGATTTCAGCAGGAGTGCCACAAGGTTCTGTTCTCTCCCCCACACTGTACAGTCTATATATAAACGATACGCCCCAAACACCTGGTGTCTATCTAGGTCTCTCTGTTGACGACACCTCTATATATGAGACAGACCGCAAAGAGGGTTATGTTCTCAGAAAGCTGCAGCGAGGTCTCAGTGCTATTGAGACGTGGTGTGATCGCTGGAACATAAAAATCAATGAAGATAAAACTCAGGCAATCTACTTCTCTCATAGACTTAGGCCCCCTCAGACTCATCTTACATTGAATGGGCAGAATATCCCCTTCGTCAATCATGTAAAATATCTCGGTGTAATCTGCGATAAGAGGATTACGTGGAGGCTGCACATAGAAATGATTGAAGCCAAGGCCTTCAGAAAATTTATTAGAATCTACTCCCTATTCAAAAGTTAGCGTTTAAGCACTAACATTAAACTAACTCTCCATAAGGCACTGATCAGATCGGTAGTGACTTACGCTTATCTTGCCTGGGGATAAGAGGCAGGTACCTAGCTCCTAAAATTGCAGCGCATGCAAAACACGGTTCTCCGCACCATTGGAAATTGTCGAAGGTGCACACCGGTCCACCATTTGCACACGGCTTTCAACTTTCCGTATGTATACGACTATATAACAAAATTGTGCAGACGACAAGCAGAAGTCATAAAAAATCATGAGAATGAACACGTTCGCGGTATAGGACAAGATGAAGCCAGACACAGAACATATAACAGGCCTAAACGTGGCGGTGGTCAAGTTTATGACCGTTGAAATGACCAAGTTTTCGCTGTAGCATAAGATCTGTAAGTTAGCCATGATCTGCTCTGTAAAGCCTGTACTGACAGAGGACTTGTGTGAGAAACAAAAGGAAGAGTTTTCGATAACACATTATATGTGCGAAATATACTCTTGACGAAAGGTCGAATGTATTCATAAGAGACAAACCCAGCTTCACGTCAGAGAGACTGTTACATAAGGACTATTACCGCAAGAGTTCGGTTGAAAAAAAAATCTCTGGTCTTGGGCCTCAAGGGGCCTGACGCCAAGACGAACTGATTAGCGGCAAAGCGACAGTCGTAAAGTAACTATGACTCTGGCTCTGACAGATTTCAGTATTTGGGAGTATTTGAGAGTGTTTAAGTGACAGCCACGGGAGGTTCGTCGTGTGGAGACTTGCCATGTGATTGGAATACTTTAATTATGTGTAATATTTGTAGTGATTTGAAGTGCCAGTTTCTGTGTTGAGATCCATTGCCAAGAGAGGACTTGTGGGCGTGCAACAGTGGATTATGAGGTGTATGTAAATCAGAGATAGCGCTCTAATTTAAGTGTAATTAAGAGAGAGTGTGTACAAGCTCTTAATAAATCCAATCATCCGAACTAGAACCCGTCATTTCGTCACGCGTACCCCCACACGTGACAATACCTTACTGACACACTAACGAGCTAAGTACTTGTCTTACTAATTAAAAGAGCTAATTTGTTTACTAACTCTCTGGTTAAATGAGCTAAGTACTTGTCTTACTAATTATAAGAGCTAACTTGTTTACTAACTGTCTGGTTAAAATGAGCTAAGTACTTAGCTGGCGGATTAACTACTTAGTTAGCTAATTACTTGGGCAATCTACTGAGTATGTATCAAGTTAGATAGAAATATAGCTAATTAATTAGTAAACTAACTGCATTACGTAATTAGTCAAATAACTTACTAGAAACAGCAAAGTATCTAACCAATTGACTATTTAACTAAACACATAAATTGGGAACAAATAATTAAACTAATATACAGTCTCATCATATGGAGCATGGTCTCCCATGAACAGCTGATTATTGCTATTTATCTGACAGAAATTTCCTTTATATTATTATTATTATTATTTTACTGCAATTGGGTATTCACCCTTTGGCAGTAGAACTTACACTGATACAGAGAAGGAAAATATATAAAATAAAGGGAACAATACAAACAAAATACATATAATAAGCAAGGTACTAGAAAATTATGTTTGATTCCGTGTTTACAGAAATTACGTTTTGATCCTATCCCCAGCCTGTTAAATCCAGTTATGACCTCATAATTTATATATTTAAAATTAATTTCAATATTATTCGTTCATCTTCAACCCGCTCTCACGAGTAATTTCTTTCCAAGACAGTTCTTAACCAAATTATGTATTCATCTTTGTTTCCGTCACCTGTTTTCACACGTTCAGCGACCTTGCATGTCATCGTTCATTATGAGCACACATTTTTAAGCATATTATCGACGTTAAGCTCATCACAGTTTGGATATAAACCCAATCAGCGCAATGTCACGGCATCCTGCAGTAACTGGGGTTTGGTTACAAGCACAAAACAGGGAGCGAGTCTTTGTCAAATAAGCCCTTAGCACTAAAAACTGACAGTGTTTACTGTTAGGAAGTTTAATCCATTTATCTGCCATTCAAACACCGTAGCCCCCCGCCCCCACCCCAATCCTGACAGCTTCCTGGTTACAACACACAAAACAAATCTCCATCCATTCTCTGTATAGTGACTGATATCGGTTTTGTGACCGGGGTAAGTTTCGTTTAGGGGTTGGAATGGAAATCGCTTGCACATGTCCATGATTTTCCCTTGTCGCAGTACACATATACAAGGGTGAAGTGATTAAGAAGTGCAGAACTTGCTACCACAAAGCGAGATGGCGTCACCACGTAATGTTGATAATGGTGTTTTGGTGAAGTTGTGTCGTTACGGGAACAGGACACCAGAGGCGAGCCACCTCGGTTCATTTTGGTTTCCTGCCATCAACAGTGCCAACATGGCCGTGCAACGAAAACTTAAGATAGGCTAGACAATGCCGCCGCTTTATGCAGCAAATTTGCCAGTTTTTAGGGTTATACAGCGTCGTATGGTAGGATAACTGATCAGTTGCAAAGGATTTGGAAGGAAACAGTTGTGACCTACTAGGTCGGCATTTGTGTAGATGGACTGCAGAGAACTACGACAAACCTGGTTCAAGTTAGTCGGTATCCGGTTTGAGAATCAGCCGAAACGCCTAGCCAACACAACTCTAGATCTTTGCTGTAGACAAGTCTGTTCTTGAGAAGCCTATAGTCAGTCGACCGTTCAAGAATTTTCCTTCGTTTTATTGAACCCAATGATTCATTTCTATATTCTCAATAGTCTGTCACTGAACACTGTCCTGAGTCAGCTGAATCCAAACTCTTCACAGCCAGTTCAATATTACTGTTCCAGCAATGCATAATCTCCCAGCTTGTCTCATGCTCTCCGCATTTCGCTATCTCCCATACATGCTACATATCGCCGTGTGTGGCAATGTGGTAATAGACGTTTTCTTACCGCGAGCGCGCGTATGTGTATGCAAGTTTTCTTAACATATTGGCAATTGGGTACCATATAAAACAACAAAACTGAGGCCGTGTGGAAACTAGATTTTTAACATTTGTTGTGATGCATATAACTAATGAACCACTTAAGACAGGCTACATGAGACTATTATAAAATAAATCATGAACATGGTTACACATGCTGAATGAGATATTTTACTGAGTTTATTCAATCTTGAATTACATTAAATTTATGTTTTCAAAGTCGAAACATGGGATATGAAAAAAAGGACAAAGGGTAGTAGAAACTGCGGATAAGTGGTTTCGGAGATCGCTACGAGCCAATTTGAGACGCAGATAACAAAATAAAAAAAATGGCACCAGACTGGACATCACAAACCCAGCTGACATAAATTACATCGTTTAAAATGGAAACAACATGTAAGCACAATGCAAGAAAACAGAGTCCCAAAAATAACATACTCATATACTCTCAGACGAAGAGCGGTGAAGGAAGATCTGGAAGTAAGTACGGAAACAATTTTAGCTTCTGAACTTCAGAACGGGCTTCAAACTACACAAACCTCTCGTATGAGTACGATAAAGTTACAGATACGTTCAATCGATGGGTACTAAAACACCGTAAGATCTCCGATATGAAACAGCTTTACAGTTACAAAATTCAGTCCAGAGCTTCTCCAAATAGCACGGATTGTTAAACTGCATTGTGTGGAGTGGACCGGTAAAGGGGCGTCATTTGCTTCTCGGCATTGTCTAAGATCGGCAAAAAAGGAATTGTTTTATAAATAACTCATTCTCTACTCACTCATGGAGCTGAGCCCTTCTTGAGAAGCTGCCAATTGTGAAGCTACTCAAGAATTTCCCAGCATTTTATGGAACCTGAAGGTTCATTACCGTGTTCACAAGAGCCCTCCACTGGTCCCCATCCTAACTCAGATCAGTCCAATCCATACCATCCCATCCTATCTAAGATCCATTTTAATACTGTCCACAACCTACACCTTGGTCTCCATCCTTCCGGCTTTCCCATCAATATCCTATATGTATTCCTCTTCTCCCATTCGTGCTACATATCCTGCCCACATCATCCTCGACTTGATCATTCTAATTTTTCTTGGAGAAGAGTACAAGTTATGAAGTTCCTTATTATGCAGTTTTCTCCAACCTCCTGTCACTTCATCTCTCTTCAGTCTTAATATTCACCTCAACACCCTGTTCTCAAACACCCTCAGTTTATGTTCCTCCCTTAATGTCAGAGGCCAAGTTTCACACCCATATAAATAACATTCTTATATCCAAAATCTATATGTGTCATCGAGCAAGCACAAAGAGGGGACCTCGAAATGTGCGGTCAATGCTTTCAGATGGCAAGTTAAACAATACAAAATTTTCTCGTTCAACACTAATGCTTGTTGTCTACTGGCTTCAGCCCTGAACTATTTAAAACCATTCGCGCAATATAATTCATGTAAAACTGTGATAAGTACCATGAAAAATGTGCTCCGTTTCAGTTCATGTGTTATGCATACCTGCTCATGCTTCAGTGTTCTTCAGACACATACTGGAAAAAGTCGTGTCTATCTAGCACTATGTCAAGAAAATACCTGAGTAGATTAGGATGGAATTTGGTATTTGGAGTCTGCACCCAGGTTTGGTGGGTAACTTTAATTTCGGTTCATATCTATCCAATAAAACATACATCCTTACAGGAAGCGCAAATCGAACTTTTAACATTTTTCTCAAAAGCGAGTTACCGTCCTTAAATTTGTACCCACACGGTGTGACACACAAACAAATCTAAGCGTATAAATTGCATTCGAAACTCTCCTTGATGTGCTGAATATTTAATGAAACAAGCGGGAGAAAAAGTTGGAATCTGATAGTCTCAATGTAAGAAACCTGTCTCGACATTTCTCGATACACACAATTACGTGTGGATTTATAACAGAACGGAAATGTTTTAACAAAAGAATGTTTCTTGAAACCAGACCCTCCACGAAAACTGTTAACCTTCAGAGATCCGCGTCGTTTTGGCTTACACATGACACTTTATCAGAGTCAATTCAGTTCGTTTCAACTTCAAAACAATTGGACTAACAAGGAGCAGGACGAGATTTTTCACGTACTAGACCGAATCAACAAAACGTTCAGTTTTATGTAAACAAGAATTACAAAATCTGTTGAAATTATAGCAAGAAACTATTGATAAAAGAACTTATGCGCATGCGTTACAATTTTCGTCCATACAACAAATTTCATACATTTCTGATCACATTAAAGCTCCTCCTGCTCAACTTTAACCACAAATATATAACTGCTGCAATGTACGGTACATGTACACCAATACAAACGTATCAATCACATCCAACAATTCCTTTTGTTTCCTCCATTTCCTGGCCCTGTTCGTAATTGTACCAATTCTGCTATAATATATAACGAGAGAATATCAACGAGTTTTATGCCATCTTCCGGTTCTCTTTATAACTAAACTGTAACACTTTTTCCCTTGGCGCTACAGACCTCCTTTGGGCCTAGGCCTACCTCCATGAAACCCTCCGTTTCACTTCGCTTTAATAGATCTTGGACATTCGGTAGGACTCCTTGGTCCGGTGATCAGCTCGTCGCAAGGCCTCTACCTGTAAACAAACACAGAAAAACGCACACCAAACATCCATGCCTTGAGTGAGATTCGAACCCACGATCCCGGCTTCCGAGCGAGCGAAGACAGTACATGCCTTAGACCGCTCGGCTACATGAGGATAAAAATTCATCAGGATTTTACTTATATTTTTCTTTATTTTCCTCGATCATTTCTTATTCTTGCTTCATATTTTCTTCCTTCTATGCTTCTGTTGTAATTTTAAGATTATCCGACTAAGCATAAGAGAGGATCTGAAAGGTTCTTTTCCTAATTCTGCTATCAGAACAGCGGCTCGCAATTTCCTGCCTTCCTGTTGCGCTCTGAAAGGTTTTGCGCTCCCTGTTGTTTGCGGTACATGGGATCGCTAAACCGTGACATGGCTTTCTGCTCGTCTGTTAGGAAACTTTCTCGGAAATAAATCAGATAATTAGGGTGATTAATTTACATTTCAAAAGGGCTTCCTCTGGCTGCTGCCGATGTGGCGGGTGGGGGAAGAAGGAAGAAGCACCAGCGAACGAAAATTAGTGGTCGTCCTGGTATGGCTTTGATTGATCAAGTAATTTTGATCAAGTAATTAATCATTTTATGTGTTATCCTCCGTGATATCTATCCTTGTTCCCGACCAAAAGTACCGAGAGTTACAAGCCAAGTAGTCTAGCCTCAGCTTCCACATGGAAACCAGTACAAGGGCCTGTCGGAAAGGAAGTTTACAAGGCAATGCATCTTGAAGCGATTGACCGAAGGTTCACTATAGATCGTATGACGTCACTGTGCCACTAGTAACCTATTCTTCTACACAGCCTCCGCGAACACTGCGCCATTTGTATTATGACGTGCAGCCTAAAAGCCGGAGTATCGGAGTCGCAGCCAGGCGTTCATTGCTAGCCAACGGCTGGACGAACGTATTCCAAGGCACTACAAGAATAGGCGCCCATTGCTAAGCAACGGTTATAGTTACTATGTTTCACCGTTGAAAGGTGACAACCACAGAAACGAATCGTAGGTTGTTAAGTCACGACTTCTAAAACAGACTGTTACCACAGCTATGAAAAACAGAAATCTTGAAGGAGGTGATTCATATCCCAGCCGCCTAGCAGGAGTAAGGAGAGGCCAGGTGAGAAGCCATCGGTTTAGAAGTGCAGTCAGAAGTTCAGAAGAAGAAACAGAACACGAGAGAACACAGAAAGTGTGTGAACTGTTATAACCGCGTGTGATTGTAATAGTGACGTCAGATAAATCCGATCATCAAATCTAGAATCCACAATTATTAGTCACACGCGTACCCCGTGTACGTGACAATATCATGTAAGAACATTTCCTGCCCTCTGCCAACGGAAATCTTTACCCACTGCCACTGTGCCCCTGGTGTCGCTTCTTCGCAACCTGAGACACTCTAGAGTGCTGAAGCAACATCAGACGGGGTTCAACATATCTGACAATGGAATGCACTGAAAGGGATTATCGCTTTAAATCTCAACATTCTTGTCATACTATATCACTCTCAATCACGCCAATCTACCGCCGAAATATCCCTACCTCGGAAAATTAAACATATAGGTACAAGTGCTTATGCAAGCGTGACTTTGGCCTACGAGGCAAGGTGCTGTTCGAGAATAAAATCATGTTTTCCCAAAAGTTTTAAGAAAGACAAGTTCTTTTGATTGCAGAATATGAAGTCGAATATGAGAATGACTGTACAAATGTTTGTGTCTTAGTTTCGTCGTTTTTATCTTATATAACGCATGCAGTAACAGGAGCAAAACACAACATAGAACACGATACACAAATGTATGTAGGAAGAATGCTCACGTAAAAGAGGATTGGCGTAATTCGCGTGTTTGAGTGCGACGTAGGAAGAATCCCGAAAAGCTTTATTATTTAGAATTCATCGACATATATGACGAATACAGATTTTAGTCATTTTAGAATGAAGACATCATGGCATGCAGTACAATAGTTTAACGTGCATAGGGACACCTGATGATGGCACATTAGTGCTGAAACATGTAGTGTGGAAGTGAAGAATAAGGTGAAAAAGTGTGCACACTGTAAGACGGTTAGCATAAACCATGGATTATATACCAAAATTCTATATTGTACACAGACTTTATGTAGATTTGACCAAAATAACTTATCTTCCATGCAGCATTATATTGCATAAAACATTAGTCGATATATGTTTTGTCATAGCGTCTTTGTGTGCCTATCACAGGCATGAACCGTTTTCGCCCATTTGAACACTGGGATCGTGGGTTCGAATCCCACTCGAGGCACAGATGTCTGTTTTCGTTATTATTATTATTATTATTATTACGGTATTATTATTATTATTATTATTATTATTATTATTATTTAACTGCAAATGGACTTTCACCCGGTGGCAGTGGTACTACAACAAGACAACAGACAATAACACACATAAACACATTCAAACAAAATACAGCACACAAACATTAGTAGAAAACACAAGTTTAGTAGAAAATTAACATAATATATAACAAACTAACAGCAATGAATGCATAATGACATGTTCTCATTTCCCCTTCATTTTGCTTTACTACACTTATGTAATCCTCCCATCCTTAACACTTTTCACACGGATTCACTTTGCTGCATTTTCTTTTTGCTGATTTCCACCCCACCTTCAGTCCGCTTCATCTGTCACTTTCCTAACCCTTTTCCTAAAATTACTTGGTTTGCAGGAGAGAGTCCCTAAAGCATCTGAAGGCAGTTGGTTCCAGATCTGTATGGTCCTATTTACAAAGTAGTATTTTCCGATATCTGTGCTTTGCTTCCTGCTCCTAATTGAATTATGATTTGTTGGAGTCTTCGATACAACGCATGACTACACTCTGTAATTCACACACACATACACAATAGTGTACACAATCCCGTCTTCAATAGCCGTTGCTCGGTAGCGACTTTCAACGGCGGACGTTCCTCTTCCTCTGGGTCCCCCGTATTATCCGCGGCATCAGCTACCAGCTTCTAAGAGCAACAGCTCACAAGAACTGAACCATAGCGGTTCAATGACTGAACTCGGTCACTTACCAACAACCTTAGTGGGGTGTGGAGTCCAACTGGGTCCACTCGGCACGGCGGCCACTGATTGGTCTATTGTAGCCTGCCCCGGGTTATTATGATGGAGAATTTGGTGGAATGAAGATTGGCAGGGGAAACCGAAGTACTCAGAGAAAACCCGCCCCAGAACCACTTTGTCCACCACAAATCCCACTTGATCAGACCCTTGATCGAAACCGGGCCGCCGCGGTGGGAAGCCAGCGACTAACCGCTTGAGCTATGGCGTGGCCCTACCAACGATCTTACTCCATCGTATTCAACTCAACTCAATAGTCTGAACTTGCTCCCCAATAACTGTCCTGCTTATAACATCTCGGCATGGACCGCACAGAAAACACCGTTCCTTTGTTGCTCTTTATGGCCCGTTGCCAAGTAACTGCAGTTTTATAGTTGTTTGCTTTTCGGTCGTTCGTCTAGCAACTGATCTACATGTCACAATAGTAATAAATCTATGGTCCTAGAAAATCACGGAATTTCTTTACCTGCCAGACAAGCATAAATTCTTCCAAGGGAAAATATGTATCATGGAGGTAACTGTATTAGGCTCTTCTACCTTGACGGATTAGCCTGTCTGGCGTGTTCCCCTTCAGAATTATCTAACTATGGTGTTGTAGGGAGTTGGTAGGACTTCTCGGACGGGTGATAAACCCGCCGCGAGGCCGTTACCTACACAAAGGACAACACGGACACAGACATCCATGCCTCAGGTGGGGAATTCGAACCCATGATGCCACTGTTCGAACGGCTTAGACTGCGCGGCCACTCTGACCGGCAATTACATCAGGTTTACCGTACAAATTATGAAGCTCCTCATTACATAAATACTGCCCCAGACGAATGATACATCGCTGTAGCTGCCGTGGTCTTGGTTAGGTCACAGATTCCAAACAAATCGCTGTGTCGCGCTTGTAACAGGGTGACAATCGGAGACGCATCTGTGTCCCACCCAGACGCCTCAAGCTCTGAAATACGCAGAGATTCCACCCTGCCACTAATTACTCATTCCAGCCCCTTCCATCCAACACACGGGATATCTCAGACTTGACAAAACAACCCTCAGAGTACTCAACTAGCAAGAACTGCGGTATTCCAGAAGTCAGCGTTCCGGATACGAATTGACAGATTATAATCCGTAACAGTAACGGCGTCATCAGTCGGGAACAACAACCTAATGATTTACATCTTCAATCTTCAGATCTGTTAACATAACAAACGGATTAATGTTTTATATTCAAGAGCTTACATAACTGCAGATTAAAATATGTATAGAGGAACCACTGAACAGCAATATGTACGTCCGACGGTAGAAATAGACGATACCTCGCAGCCAACAGGGTTAAAACTCGTAGAGGGACGATACAGGATGCCCAGGCTTATCACAGACTACAAAACAAATGAACGACCATTATATAAATGCAATGGGACAGAGGTTTCTCTAACCTTGTTAGATTTGAGGCTTTCACGGCGGTGACTATGAAGAAAGCAGTCTTCTGGGATTTGGCACCGTGTAAATGTGGTGTTAACCGACGTTTCGGAGGAACGTATCGCCTCCATCTTCAGGGTAGAAGAAAAAATATAAGAAATCTGCAAGGGAAGAGACCGTGAGAACCGATACGTTCCTCCGAAACGTCGGTTAACACCACATATACACGGTGCCAAATCCCAGAAGACTGCTTTCTTCTCTAACCTTATCTCAGGTTAGAGGTGGCGAACTTTCTCTTTCGTGAGAAATGGGGATCACAAATATAACAATTGTATTAAACTAAATCAGACCTACTTCTAGACATAATTTCACTATTCTAACATAAATTTAACATATAACGACGTCTCTAAGTCAGTGTATGTCTTACAATTTGATGGAACTGATGCGTTTTAATGAAAGTTTGCAAGCATATCATAAGACTGAAGACAATCTCTAGCTACCATCGATGACTACAGCTCGTAAGTATTCCTACCTTACCACAACTCTAAATTTCGAGACCGGTAATACAAAAGCCACTCATGACGCATCGCGATACTGAGGCACTTCCATTCACTTCGAAAGTTAGAAGAATCACATCTTTAAGATCCGTCTTAGTGCTATCATTCCATCAACTTATTTGTTTTCCAAGTGGACATTTCCTGGTCTCCCCTCGTCCCACTCAAATATCGAGTTCCTCTCAGTCCCTAGATGTCATCTTTTTAACAGAAGTGACATGTATGAACTGAAAAGTCTTCCTAATTCTCGATACTACCGAACTACGGAAACTCCTGAGGAAGACGGGGCACAATAACTGCTTAATGCACAGTTCTGAAATATGTTATATGTATTGGAAACACGTGAGGCCATGTGCACCCATTGCTAGGCAACGTGTTAGTAAACAAGTTCCCGCGAAGACAGATTCTTGGTAAACAGTCCGTTGCTAGGCTATGCAGCAACAGATGAGGCTGTGTCTTCTGTGCGGTCTGCACCAAGCAACAGAAGAAGAGCGGGGTTATGCAATCCGTTTCTAAGCAACGGCTCAGTAAACACATTTCCGTGTAAGCGGTGACGTCACCAACAACAGAGAAGGTGTTTTCCGTGGGGTCTGTGCAGAGTGCTTATAAAAGAAATGCGGTGACAGAATTAGTTCAAGGGCAGTTACGAGTCAGTCGTAAGCTGGAGGAGTGAGTTCAGAAGAATTGTTATTTCCGAGGTTCCAGAGTGACTGAAAACGAAATAATAATAACAAGATATCATAGCGATTCGAAGTGCTAGTTTCTGTGTTGAGATCCGTTTCTAGGAGACGACTAGAGGTAACTTGAAAATCCTAGTGCGTGTACAACGGTGAAGTGGAAAGTGCGCAAATCAACGATAGGGCTGTATTTGAGTGTGTTTAAGATAACTTGTAACGAAGGTGCTAATAAGCCGATCATCTGAACTAGAACCCTTTATTTTCGTCACACGTACCACCCTACACGTGACAATATGAAGGCTGGGGTTTGATGGCCTTTTGAAATGAACCGTTTTATATATGAATGTGAAATCTGATACTGAGTAGATCGCACACCTACATACAAACGCAATATGAAACATGTGTCAAAATCTAAAAACATGGCGCTAGTGTGGATCCTTGAAACTATATGTGAAAACTTCAGCGTAATGGAAATCTGCAGTAACGTAAACTACGCTAAAAACGTCAATATTAATTAGTACTGTCAGCTACTCTGCTTTGCAGACTGAAGAGTCATAACAGCTTACAAAAATATTCTAAGTTGCGATTAATTATATTCTATTATTATTTTTCAAAATTCTCCTCTTATTCCTGAACGTGTGATTTATTTCTCTGGTTTATATTTCTATCGCTTAAGAAGTCGACTTTTTATTTTTATGCTGCTCACACTTTTAATCTTCTCTGTTTTAATTATTACAAAGTTACATTTTAAAAATCTCATTAGTCTTTTCCCTCATCTGCCATTTCTCACACTTTGCTTCAAAAACCTCGGAACTGCCGGAGTATTGTGGAAAGTAATTTGTGTTATTAAGCACTTCGTTTATCAAAACTCTTTTAATTGCAACATATAAAAGCTTTGATATTCGGCTGAGGAGTAAATAGCCCTAACTAAAAAATACGCGAACCTGCTTGCATCAGACAGTTGAAGCTAACGTTTCATATCTCCATTCCAACGGATGCCACGGTGTAGCAGTCACCACCATCCCTTCGTGTTCAAAAGTCGCAGAGTCGATCATTCGTCTGGACTCCGCTATTCTTTTCTCAGGGTGTTCAAAATGAACAGCTGTAAAAGAAAAAACTGCACGTGGTAGCTACGCGTCGTCTGTCTGTCCATGTCTCTGTCCTCATATAATAACTCGGAACCCGCTGAATGGATTTCCATGAAATTTTATGGTATGCATCTGTTGTGTTTTATTTACGGAAAAAATTTAATTCGTATAACAAATAATTGCAACTGCAATAATCGGAATAATTGCTGTATTTGTTGTGCGACTGTCCCAAATTATATCTTTCCATGACATTATGTTATTAGCTTGTTTTATTAATATTATAATTTCTGTTACAATCGGACAGTGCTCATCTCTCGCGTGGCGAAAATGTCTCCCAAATATTTTAAGCGATAGGTGAAACACTCATGTTATGCCCAATACGCTCTACTTCTTCTCAGTTCTTGTAGTTGGTAAAATAATTAAAAAAGACAGATGTTTAGAATAAGTGATATCATAAGTGAGAGATACTGGTCCGATTGTACCCCCGCTGCTCCGCCCTGCCTCTCTTTCGCTGCGGTGTTTTTATTATAGAACAACAAATCTTAAATATCTAGAAGCAATAACAAAGCATAAGATGTATGTTAATTTTCGAGAGCCGGGATAGCTCAGTCGGTATAACGACGGACTGCGGGTTGGATGGCCGAGTTTAGATTCCCGGTAGTGTCAAGGGATTTTTCCTTACCCCACAGATTCCAGACCGGCTCAGTGGCCAAACTAGCTTAAAATCCTATGTTCTTTCCTATGGGGTAAAGCGCCCGGGGCGTGAAGCCGACCATTCACCTCCATCTAGTACTAAGGTCAAGAATGGTCGAGCTATACCTCTAGTTCCTCATACGTCTGCTTGGCGTGGTGCTTAATTAGTTAAGTATACGAACGCACATAACATTTCACAAATACATAAAGCACTTTTACTTTAGTATACCAACAGATGGCAGAATATGTCATTTTCACCGACGACACATGCCAAGTTACTTAAGCGAGAAGAGGGAAGTTTCAAAAAGATATACGTGTATATTGTTAATTAAGTGGGCAGTGTTGACTAATGTAAGAAGCAAAATCCTTTCCAAGCATAAATACTGCCACGTGTATTAGTGACCACACACGGGGTTCGGATTGGTAATTGCATTTACTTGCCATTTACAGGCCGTAAATACAAATAATTACTACACTGAAAGAAAGCAGTCTTCTGGGATTTGGCACCGTGTATATGTGGTATTAACCGACGTTTCGGAGGAACGTATCGCCTCCATCTTCAGGGTAGAAGAAAAAATATAAGAATTCTGCAATATCTTATATTCTTATATTTTTCTTCTACCCTGAAGATGGAGGCGATACGTTCCTCCGAAACGTCGGTTAACACCACATATACACGGTGCCAAATCCCAGAAGACTGCTTTCTTCATAGTCACCGCCGTGAAAGCCTCAAATCTCAATTACTACACCGTTACTGATACTTCTCAGTCTCCTCACTGTCCGTTTCCTGGCAATGGAACTATAACACAGGAACTATAAAACTCTCATTAAATCACACAATCCCAATATCACTGTACTACAGCACACATAAAGCCTTCAAATCAAGCATTAAGTCTTCAACGGGTAACTTTCTGTACTCTTGTGTACTCCTCAAGCTTACTGCTTGCTTAGTCGTTGCTAGTTATATTTTTTATTGCCAGTGGGGTGGGACTAAGTCCCTTTTTCGTTGCGGGCATTACTTATCAATGGCTTTAGATGTTACAATATATTGTACTGTATCAGTATAATTAATAAACAGCATAACGGTATAATTTCACTTAAAAGAAATGTATGTATATTTACTATTCAAAAACAAATCGAGCTACAAGGACAACTACACTGTAAGTTTTACACTGCACGGTTTTTAGTAGGGAACCATGTTCCTTATGACAAATGTTATATTGAAACGTATAAGACTCCACCCCACCTAAGAAACAAATTGGTTTCTTTTATTGCTAGGTTCTCCCATATACAAATGCCCACTAAAATTGAGGGTTACCAAGTTTCCCCATTCTCCAGGAGGTTTCAGCGCTGAGCCATAAAAGAGGATACAAACCGCAGACAGACCAACCGCGTGTCTTATTGATGGACCAACAGCGCTATCAATTTTCGGTCGGGCCTCAACAGATGATATAAAATTTAATCGCATTCAGGAACGGCAAAAAATACGAGTATATCGCGTGGGGAATGCAACGCGTGTAATATAAAGTGGCACATATGCAGAATTCACAGGGCAAGCACTGAAATGTTTTCCGCAAAATATGAAACATAATCCTGCTCTTCTTCATGTTATGTAACATAAAATTCAAATGATCATGTTCCGCAATTTCCTGCCTAAGTTATATACATAATGTCTTAATATGTTTGATGGAGAGTGGCCAGTTCTACAGAATGCTGATGCAAGTGATGCTTACTCTATGGGTTTGGAAATCTGCATTCAGTTCGGTTCGGTAATACGTATTACTCGAAAATTAAAAATAATATCGAACCGAAACATTTCTGTCATTATGTATCCCTTCTTTAACAAGTTTCTAAAGGGGGAGCCTGTACCGGAGTGTACACAGTTTCCACATGTGTTTTCTGTTCCTTGGTAGCCCGATTTCTCCTAGATGTTTCCAACAGCTTTGATGAAGACAATACCCTGTTTGGCATCGATACCGTGATTACTATTTAGGAATATGGTTAATACTGGTCAGTAGGAGGATAACGTGGGCAGGGCATGTAGCACGAATGGGGGAGAAAAGGAACGCATATAGGATATTGGTTGGAAAGCCAGAAGAAACGAGACCGCTGGGAAGACCAAGGCGTAGGTGGGTGGATAATATTAAAATGGATCTTATAGAGATAGGATGGGATGGGATGGATTGGATTGATCTGGCTCAGGATAGGGACCAGTGGATTGATCTTGTGAATACGGTAATGAACCTTCGGGTTCCATAAAATGCTGGGAAATTCTTGAGTAGCTGTAGATTTGGCTTCTCCTCAAGAAGGGCTCAGCTACATAAGTAAGCAAATTGGTCAGTACAATTACTGTGCTTCCTATTAGTTACTATCGATCCTATAATTAATATCACTAATGTACTAATCATTGGTTACTATGGTTCCTTTATTACGGGAGTTCCTATAGTTACTACTGGTAGGCCAATTGCTCGGTAAAATTGTTATTATTATATTTCGAAAATGGGACTAAGGTCTCTGCGACAAATCCTTCCGAATGTAGGAACCTGAAACTCACGAGCCTGGGGTCGACTCCAGGGCGTAACGTTCATATCAAGTTTTATCAGAACCTGTTAAGCGGTTCTACAGTTTAAACGTACGTACAAACAGATGAAGAGAGAGGCATGCTCTCTTTAATTCAACATTTCTATGTGCAAAGAACACGTACGAAAACATATATTTATAGTGATGAGAAATTCACAGAGAATTTTAGTCTAAAAGCCACGCATTAGAAGTAAACATACACGGGAGAATAATATTAATATTCATCTGAAAAAAATATGATATGAAAGAGTGAACGGGATTAATCTGTGTAAGATTTGAGGCTTTCACGGCGGTGACTATGAAGAAAGCAGTCTTCTAGGATTTGGCACCGTGTAGATGTGGTGTTTACCGACGTTTCGGAGGAACGTATCGCCTCCGTCTTCAGGGCAGAAGGAAAAATATAAGAAATCCCCAAGCGAAGAGACCGTGAGAACCGGTAAAAGCAGACTGGTTGAAAGTTTATCTGTGATCTTACGCTTGAGGTGACAGGTGGTTTCTGTACACGGTTTTAGGTTGGAAGAGCCTTTCACTAGTGCATTCGGAATACCCAAAGGAAAAACACAAATCCAAGGCCGTATTTACGAATCTACATTCATTTTTAAATTTATATACAGAGGTTGCTAGATGGTATAAAACTAACAATCATACATATTTATGATCAATTCATGTGCATAATCACCGCTATATAAAAGTCACTACGTTATATTTGTCGTAAATAATCTCAAATTTGTAAATTTTAGCACGCCGAAAAATGTTTCATGTCTCTTTGGTAATTCTTAATCCTAAGTGAATTAAAGTCTTCGTGCAAGTGTCCAATTATTATGTTCCAGGATAGGAAACATCGACGGGTCTAGAAAAACGAGGTTAACGGCCGTGGGGATTCGTTGCGCTGATCACGCGACATCTTTTTTCCGCTAAAGTTGGCACTAATTAACTTCGCTAGAAAACGGCGGTCGCTCGGTCATATAGCTCGCATGCAGACTACAGGCCACGGAGTTTGTTTTTGTTTTGTAAAAAAATTCGATCTTATCCACATTTAGATATTATTCGAAAGATCACCAGAGAATATTTCGGGATACTGCATTAACGACGATACTGTCACAGCAAGTCAGATGTTTGCAGAGCCTGTCATGATCGCTAATACCACTGAGCGCAGGGAATTAACAAGTGGACTGCGAAATTTAATTGGAATTTATTCTGATCCTTAAAAATTTATTAGAATCACAGGAAACCATACACCGCTGAACGACTTCGCACACGACGCTGACGCAAGTCTGTTCTTCTTCACAAGGAAATAAATGTCCTAGATTTACTTGGATCTGAAAATCTCACAGCGGTGACTATTAGCAGTACAGTCTTCCGAATTGTAATGCTCTGTAGTTCGGACTGAGCCCAGCGTTTCGGATGAATATTTTGTCTTCATCTTCGGGGTCGAATGGCCAAGAAATAACAAGCAAAATGAGGAAAGTTGAGGTTGCTTGGCTTACACCTCCATCATGAAAACGGAGAAAATATGTTAATTCGAAACGTCGGACTCTCTGCAAACTATACTGCCTTACAAACCGAATATCGTATTATTCAAATTTGCTTCAGTTCTATAATTTGGACGCTCTTTATAACAAAAATTTAGAGTCAGTAAGTGAATTAAAGCCGGTCACGGTAGCCGAGCGGTCTGAGGCAGCCACTGTCTTCTCTCGCTCGGAAGCCGGGATCGTGGGTTCGAATCCCACTCAGGGAATGGATGTTTGTGTGCGTTTTTCTGTGTTTGTCTACAGGTAGAGGCCTTGCGATGAGCTGATCACCCGCCCAAGGAGTCCTACCGAATGTCTAAGATCTAGAAAAACCGAAGTGAACGGAGAACTTCATGGAGATAGGCTTAGGCCCACTGGGGCTGTAGCGCCAAGGAAAAAAAAAAGTGAATTAAAACTGTGTCAAATTATTGGTGTAATAAGCAGAAGTGAAACGACCTGACTCATATTGCCTTCATGTCGAAACCTCTAACACACGAACATTTCATTAGAATCCAGGATATTACATTTGGCTATGTTTTTAATGCAGCCGTTCATATACCTGTTAGTTATGTGAGGAATTCTAGAATGGAATTTTTCAATTAAATTTCTTTTAAAATTCCAACGGCTGGTGCGAAACACTTCATCAGATATTATTACGTCACGGTGTGTGAACGCCCTCATATTAATCAGGTGGTGCAACTGAATTCAGGTGACTGAAGACAGAGAATCTAGCAGTTACTAATTAACCAACCGACTAATTAACTATCTAACAAATATCATCATCATCATCAGTAATCTGTCAAGACGACAGGTCCACAGTCTCTTCCAAAACAATTCCTCCACTTAATGCGATCTAGAGCTTTCTCCTTCAAATGACAGTATCCTCTTCTGTCCCCAAGGTCATCCAGCATCTTCTTACGTCTTCTTCCTCGTCTTCTTGTCACTTCTATCCGCCCATCTATCTTTCCTTCGATAGCTTCTTTTAGAAGGCAGTTTCTGCGTAAAACATGACCAATCNTCTAGAGTCTCTAACAAATATACTTACTAATTAATTTGTTTTATATAAATAAACGAAATACATAACAAATGAAACTAAGTAACTAGTTAACTTACTAAGTATGTAACTAACGTACTAATTAATAAAGTAACTAACAAGTTACCTTCCTATCTATCTACGACTCTACAGTCCTTTGTTGTGCCTTGGTTCCTTTATCAATTTCTCGATCTTTTACACAGTCGGTAGGACTCCTTGGATGCGGGATCAACCCGTCGCAAAGCCGCTACTTGAACAAAGGACAGCACAAACAGAATAAACGCAAACAGAGATATTCCTACCTCAAGTGGGATTCGAATCTACGATCCAAGTGTTCGAGCGGGCAAAGATTTTCGTGGCTTAGAATGCGCGGCCTCTGTGATCGGTATCTTACTGATTACCTGAGATACTGTTGTAGCTAAATCACTGAACAGGTAAATAACTAACTTGCTACAATTGTTAATACTCCTTCTAAAGAGGTCTGGGCGTACACAGTTTAGAAACGGTAAATACCACCGACGTTGAGGAGGAATCTGCTGCCCCCCCCCCTTTAAGTGCTGACCATCAAGATGAAGGCAGGAAGTTGCCTAAACGTCAGCTTGTCACTTCGTCCCAGTGCAAGAACCAGAAGGCACTAAAAGAAAATTAGGGACATTGCAACACCAAGTCTCATAAAATGAGTAGCTAATTTATTGACTGAGTAACTTTCGGAGTAGATTTGAGAGCCTGCACTGAGCTGTTGATAATTATTCAACTAGTTCGAATACAACAGTTCTTACATACAGCGCGAAAGGTACAAACACATTTAAAATCTCCCCAACTTGACCAGTTCATAAGCTCTTCTTACATTTACCGAAGACATCTTTTAATATTATACTCCTATCTACGCCTAGATAGCTTTCCTTTGTGCGACGGTCCATCATCACCGAAAACAGAAAATGATAGTGTTACATATGCTTTAACCATTAAAAGCTGGGACAGTTTCATTCATGGAGAAAGTAAGAGCAAATAAATTCAGAAGATGCCTATTATGGAGAGGCTACATGACAGAAGGTCGTGGGTCCGATTCCCGATAAGGATTTTTTAACTGACCTAATCCTTTCAGCCGCATTACGGTTCTCGGGTCGACTCAGCAACTAACAGAAATGAGAACCAGGAATCTTCTTGAGGGTTACAGGACGGCCGGAGCATAAAGCTGAAGAAATCACAGCCATTTATGAACCGATTGTCTAGAAAACATGAGAGCCCCGACGTCTCACAAACCTATGGACCTGCACGGCCTGTTATATGTAAGCTTTACCTTACATTTTACCCTTAAATGCCCATTAGTGTTTAGTTCCAAAACGGGGTTTTCTTTACTTCTGCTTCTTTCCAAAGAAACAGAATCAATATAGTCGCAAATTCCGTGCAGATATGAAACGCGCCCATTCAACTAGGGAAAGAACATACAGTACAAACATTTTAAAATAAAGCTCTCAAGAAAATATGTGGATGACAACACTGTACACATGGTTTAATGAAGGGCTTTGTGGTACAGCTTGCACAGGTCGCTTAATGTTGTGTTTACGATGTCGTAGACAGCGAATATTTTACATGCAGACTTTTTTCCCCTTGGCACTACAGCCCCAGTGGGTCTTGGCCTACCTCCATGAACTTCTCCCTTCACTTCGGTTTTTCTAAATCTTACACATTCGGTAGGACTCCTTAGGCGGGTGAGCAGCTCGTCGCAAGGCCTCTACCTGTATACAAACACAGAAAAACGCACACACACAAACTAAACATTCATGCCCTGAGTGGGATTCGAACCCACGATCCCGGTTTCCAAGCGAGCGAAGACAGTACATGCCTTAGACCGCTCGGCTACCGTGACCGGCACATGCAGACTTTAGCGGTAGAAATTTGTCTGGATACGTCCCGTTTAAAAGATCAAAAATTAGAAAGGAGAGTAACATTAACATGGATCTTAAGGAGTCGTGTTCAGTGGCTGGTTTTGGAATTGCCGGTGTTGTGCAGCTAGAGGGGCAGCTGGATGGAAACGCGTTACTATGACAAAACGGGATTTTAAGGCTCACTTCCCTATGAACTAGCAGCACCTCGAAAATGTACCAAACCCATCAGTGATGTGCATAGGCGTACATAAATTTGGTGAAGTAGATATCGGGGCAGGAAGGGAAGGGAGGACACTGGACAGCTCACGGATATAAAACAAAGGTTATGCATGACCGCACAGCTATCAAAACTACAATAGAAAACTGAATTTCCGCTCGTCCCTCTTTCCGTTCCGTTCAGGCCTGCTCCCATGATGCACTGAGGCAGGGAAATGAATTTCATTCCCAACTTTTACGATCCATAAAAAGATCAAAAACATTGCTGAATGAGCGGACAACGATTAAACAGTTCTGCTGCAATGAGTGATTATCTGATCGAAATGGTGGAGCACAAAAAATAGCACGATGCTAAACGGTGAACTACCGTTGTTTATGCACACTGTTACAATAGTGGAACTCAGTATTTTGGGTAAGTAAAGTGGTCGTTGCCGATCACAGTTGACGCGTGGTCTAAGTCATGAACGGTCATCGCCCGCTCGAACACTGGGGTCGTGGGTTTGAATTCCACTCGAGACATCCCACATGGATGTCTGTGTGCCATTATTCTGTGTTTGTGTTGCTCCTGTGTGTAAGTAGCGCCTTGCAACAGGCTCATCCCCCGTCCAAGGAGTCCTACAGACTGTGTATAGGATTAAGAAACTGAAAAGGCAGTCATGGTTTAGAGTTGCAGAGCCATAGACAGAGAGACGGAGGAAAAGAAAAAAAAGTAATAGTTCCTTAATTAATTATAAGTATACATATATTTGTGGGGTAGATGTGTATACGAATAAAACAAACGTACTTACTTACTTACTTATGGAGCAGAGCCCTTCTTGAGGAGAAGCCAAATTTGCGAGTATTCAAGAATTTCCCAGCATTTTATGGAACACGAAAGTTCATTACCGTGTTCATAAGAGCCATCTACTGCTCCCTATCCTGAGCCAGATCCATCCAATCAATACCATCCCATTCTATCTCGTTAAGATCCATTATAATATTGTCTACTCACCTAAGCCTTGGTCTTCTTAGTGACCTCTTTCTTTCTGGCTTTACCATCAACATCCTATATGCGTTTCTTTTCTCCCCCATTCGTGCCATTGCCCTGCCCACCTCATCCTCCTTGACTTGATCATTCTAATTATACTTGGAGAAGAGTACAAGTTATGAAGCTCCTCATTGTGCAGTTTTCTACAACCTCCTGTCACTTCATCTCTCTTCGGTCCAAATATTCTCGACACCGTTCTCAAACACCTCAGTCTATGTTCCTCCCTTAGTGCCAGAGACAAAGTTTCACAAAGACCTATGAAAGTGATTTCAAAATTCATGCCTTACAAACGTTTGCTTAAATATATTATTCGTTTCGTTCAGGACAGTTCGTAGACATCGAAGAGGTGTCTTCACGTGAACGTGAAGCCGTCAAAATATGCTGATGGGTTAATTTTGTGATTTTATGTGTGACTTACCTGAATAGCACGAAGCAGCCAAGTGAACAGCGAGATGGAGTAGCTCCGTACTGAGGTTACTCTCAGTTTTAGCGAGACAATCTTACGGAATTTAAAGAGCACATCTGGGCAATTTGAACTCGGTCAAAGTCTGAAGAAGAGGATCTTAAAACGCTCCATAATTGGGCCACGAATATGAAAGGCAGCGCTAGGTTAATTTAGTTGGTTGGACCTGGGGAGAGGAGACGACAGGGAGCCAGAAAGTTGTGACTAAATTAAAACGGGTACATCGTCACAAAACTTGAAAATTCTGTTCCACAGGGAAGGGCTTCAAACAAGTAAAAAAATGTGTGGAGCGTAGGCAAAGTTTGGCTAAGTGCCTAACCCTCACTGAACAGCGTTAGAAAGTTAAGAATATTTAGGATTTTGTATTTCGTAGACTGGCAAAAATGAAGGATTTCTAATTAAACTATAATGGAGACAGTGCTTCACCGATACATTAAATATCTAACTCAGCTTTTGAGGCTGACACGATGTACTCGAGATTGTGAGTTGCCCTTTGGATTTCCATACGATCTAATGGTTAGCATATGAGATTACTTTGCAGTTAGATCCGAATTCGATCCCGACCGCTGTCACTTACAACGAACACACAACAGCAATGGAAATATACCGGTAACGCGGTAAGAGTGCCGGGCACCGAAACACCAAGTACATTGAAACAAAAGAAGAAATATGAATGCCAGTACGGCACATTTTTCACAAAGGTCTTCATTCTGTATCTATATACTAGTGGGTCTGGAACGGGGTCCACTCAGTCTCGTGAGAATAACTGAGGTGTTATTTCAAAGAAATAGCGGCTCCGGTCTAGAAAACCGAGATTAACTACCTTGGGGATCCGTTGCACTGACAACGTGACACTCTCTATCTGCTAATGTTGGCACTAACTTCGCCGATAAGCGGCGGTCGCTCACTCGGTCGGTATAGTTCACTTGCGGACTACAGGCCACGGAGATTTTTAGTGTTTGTTTACCTATATAAATCACTCAAAATCCTGCGCTTCGAATGAAGCGCAGCATTGCTGAGGGGATAAACAAAAGGGGAAGCACAATAGATCACTGTAGGTCGCGGTGCAAGGGCCGAGAAGACCCACCCCTTATACATTCATTCATTCATTCATTCATTCATTATATAGCTCACTGACTTCGATATAATTTAATGTACGTGTAAATCTATTGTTGTGTTGATGATCAAACTATGGATATCACGTGATTTGAACTTATTTCTCTTCCTACGTCAATAAATGCTGAACACTTTAAAACTGTCTCAAATAAAGATGTCACTTAGACTGTAAACCATTTTGTTTTTTTTTTCAGAAAATCATGAATTTCCATTTGAGTTTCATGTAAAACATGGTTATTCTGGGCCTCACAAAATCGAAATTATCTAAACAATGTTTGGGACATCGATCTTAATTACAGAATTCATCTACATACACTGGAAATTGAAGATAACATAAGCGGGCAGACAGAATAACACGATATAGCCCGGGTATTTAGAGGTGACAGTCCTCCGACGCGGAGTAGGAGAAGTATTGGTAGTGGCGGGGAGAGCTCCTGCATGCTGATAAGTGTGGAGGGGAATGCAGTACAGGCGTTCTCAAAAGGAAATAATTTCTTACTTCATTGTGTTGTGTAATGTTAGCGGTTTAGTCTTGATGATGTTCACACATCCGATGTTTAGTTTTAAGTGCCGAATGGCAGACTATTATGCACTATACACTATTATACACTTTTCACTGTTATATACATGAAGAGTTTATTTACATACTACACAGGTCTATTCTAAAGGGGCAACATTGGCAACGTCCGCACAGATATCATCTCCACATGCCTGTCTTTCCTCGTCACCACCAGATGAATCGGAGCTATCATCAGAACTGTCATCACTATCACCGCCAACATGGAAGACGAACTCCCGTCCTGCGTTCAAAATGCCTTCCCGTGCCATTAATTGTTGCTCAATGTTCCTTACATGTTGACACCCATGTTACCATTATTCTGCACTTATGGAAGCCAATTTTTGGTCTGCCACTTTAATGACGTCATCCATCTTAAATGTGGTAGTGTTTTGAGTATCCCTAGGTCTTTCTTTATGGGGTGTCGAAAAGGAAGTGGAAGCCCCAGATTCGATATTTCTTGTTCCTCTTATTATTCTTCTGACACTACTTTCCGATACGCCTGTTGCCTTTGCTACTTCCACTCCTACGTTCTTCACTGTAATTGTTGGCCCAGCCTCTTTCATATACTTATATACATTACTAACAATTTCTCTTGATTGTGAATACAACATTTTCCCACTCAATTTACTTCGTGTAAGTGGCATGTTAAAGGAAATAGAAAAAATGTACAAATATAAATAAACAAAAAAGAAAATCAACGAATAAAAATAAACAATAAAATAAAATATTAATACACTAAATAGAGAATAATACACTCAAACACGACTCCAAGAGTAAAAATTTTTTAACTTGACTGTACAAGGAAAATGCTTCTAACTGAATTTGAGACGTCTGCTCGCATTGAAAACAAACGAATGACTAATCATAACACCCCTCAACTTTCACGAATGGACCTGCCCACCCACCGCGCAGCTTTTCCTGGACTGTCACTTCTAAATACGCGGGCTGTACGTATCTCAAATAATGTATCTTTCCGGCATGAGTGAGTTGTAACAATTATCTCATGAGCAGGTATTTTATTATCAACGATTTGATGTAATTGTTTTAACGGTGTAGTATGTAAGGACTGAAGTGGGATGAAGGGGATGAAACTGAATGCTCCACAACGTTGAAAGTTAACCAAGCTTCAATCAAACTGGATGCAGAAAGCGGACTTGATGTAGGTTGGGAGGGGGGCTGGTTGGGGTACGTGATGAAGAAGATGCAGTGAACGCGATGCTAATGGCATCCAGTGGCGACATCGTGTAGCAGCGGAGAAAATGATGCGAACAGAGAAACGAGATAGTCTAAGAAGGGAGCTCATGTTGTGAAATACAGGAAGTGATGTTACAGTGAAGAATTTCAATTGCAAGTGGCAACACCTACCAACGCGTTGCGTACAGAAGTTGAAAAACATAATAGAAACACTACAGTTACTGTACAAATTTATACATTAATATTATCACCTGATAGAGCGACTATCGCCGGGTTTTGGATAGGAGATTGGATTCATTGACTATTTACAGATTTTAACCACAAGTAACTATAACACTATCACTAATCTCCATACTTTATAAATCACTAGAGCACACGCTAAGCCTTCTCAGTCTGCTTCCACTAATCGTTTCCCGGCAATGGTTCATAACAATGGAGATTTTCAGCTTCTGTACTCACGTCGTCACTGTCCGCCGAATATCCGAAAAATGAACTAAAGTCAAAGTCAAAGTCACATTGCAACTGACGGCCAGTCAGTCAGGAAGTCTTTGTGTTGAGCCCCATCTGGGAAATTTATTACTGTTTGACAGTTACGGTCTTGTTTTTGTGGGGCACTCTCTCTGACGAGAGGACGAGTCTGTTATTGTATATGCTGCTGGCCCTTGCCAGCGTAGTCTTTCTCGGGTTTGACTCCCTTGGGACTCGCGACTACATATTACTGTCTCAGATTTGAGACTTCCCTTTTCGTCACCTCCTACGACTTGCAGGGTCAAGGTGGAGGTATCTGACACCGCCTCCACACGGGTTAACAAATGACTGAACAAAACCATAATCTTGATCCATTGATAACCTCTTGGCACGGATCGCGTAGAAAGCACTATTTACAACACTTCCTCTATTGTTGCGCGTGAACTCTTCGGGTTCCCAAGTGACCGCTACGGAGCCAGTTCATTGGCGCGCTGGCTGCTGCCCAGCAGCTGCTGTTATCCTGTTGTTTGTTTCGAGGCCTTTACATAGCATTGGGTCCGTAGGCCGCAATATGGCGTTGGGCCACCTTCGCCGTCATTACAGCAGCAATCATTTTTGGAATGGACTCGTACAGGTTTTTAACAGTCTCTAGCGGAATTTTATATAATTCTTCTTCAGGAACATCTTCAAGTTGCTTTAAAGATCTTGGAGGTAGGAATCTGTTCCTCACTCTAGTCTCAAAAACTGATCAGACCGGTTCAGTGATGTTCAAATCTGGTGAATGTACTGGACAGGGAAGATGCTGAAGTCTACTTTCACGATCTTGAAACCATGCTGTGTGAATGGGAGCATTGTCGTCTTGGAAAACTGTATTGTTGTTCGGAAATAACGTCTGGACCATGGAATTCACCTAATTACCCAACCTGCCCACGTACTCCCTTGCAGTAATTCGGCCATAAAATGTAACAATGGGACGGAAAAAATAAGACGACATTGCTATCCAAACCATCACAGAACCTCTCACGTGTTTCACTGTTAGAACACAATCACAAATTCAGTATTATAGGTTTCTTCCAGTTCTCCAAAAGTAACTCTTGCATATGTAGGGAACAGCGTGAAGTTCGGCTCATCTGAGCATATCACAAGCGCGTTTCCAGTTGTCTGATGTCCAGGTTTTATGGTCGTGACACCACCGTGTACGCATCTGAGCATTACATTCGGTAATCAGAGGTTTAGCAGTGCAGCCCTACCGTGGGTGTTGGGTTTGTGAAGCTCACGTCGGACATTTTTTATGGAAACAGTGTTTTCAAGATGAAGACATATTCAGTTCCGTTGTCACCTGTGCTGCAGTAGTTGTGTGATTTTTCGAAACAATCCTTCTCATTGTACGACGATCTCTTTCTGTCAATGTTGATTTTTGCCCACTGTTTCTCTCTGCTGACGCTGTCTTTCCATGGTTCGTGTATGCCGACATAACCTTAGAAACTGTCTCTCTCGATACACCTAACAATGTGGCAGTTTTTCTCACAGATGCTCCAGCTAAACGCGCACCAACGATTTGTCCTCTATCAAAACTGGACAGTTCTCCCATTTTCCGATTCTTTCACATGGACTGTCATTCAACACCATCACTAATGCACTTACACGAGCACTACATAGTGTAATGTAGTGTTGCCAACTGAAGATCTTTCAGTGTAGCCAACATAAATCTTGTTCCTCATATTCTTAGTGTTTCCGTTATTCTCTCTACCCTCTGTATGTCTGTCGGTTATAAGTTAGAATAAGTGATCGATTGTCGTAGAACTCGGCATGAAGATTGTGACATGACACTCAGACAATCTTGACTTTCAAGAACACCGTCATGGCGGATACAAACATGGGATGTGGATGCAACACAAGCAAGAACATTTTACCACATATTCCAATTTTGCTTTATCCCAGATAATTAAATAACTTATGATTAATAATCTCCCCTTTCTTATCTTCTTTTCTAATTATTCTCCATCCCTCTTCATTTTTGTTCTTCTAATATTCTTTCGTCTCCTCATTCTCTTCTTCTGCCCTTCCTACAATTATTCAGTACTCCTCTCTTTGTAACAGTTATTCTTCTTCTACTCTTCCTCTCCTCTTCTGTCTATTTATGATCCTCTATCCGCTTTTCAAGCATAAGCTAACACATGTTTCGATCCAACTTAAAGGCTTCCTAGGTCTTCTTTCCTGGTGGACAGTAATCAAGAACAAATTCGACATTTTTTCTCTGCATTCCCTTTAGATGTCAGCCCTAGTTAATGCACTGTTTCATACAGCAAATAAATGTTAAAGTTTTACAACGTGGCACTGAACGAGCGGACTGGCTTAGTGATAACGTTCCTGAATTGTACTTAGGAGATGCCAGGTTCAAGTTTCAGATATCTGCAACCCCGACTGGGATTTTTCTTGGTTCTCCTCGGTCCTTCTAGGTAAATATTGTGATAGTGCCTCGATTGGGCCACAACTGATTTCTTCCAGATCCTTTCAAATTCATCACTGACCAGTCTCCCATCCGAAGCAATGGTCTAGACACTGACAACGTCGTTAGTTACAGCAGAAAAAAAATGCGATAACTCCTCGTCCTATCCAAACATCTACGTTCTTTAAACCGCTCTCTTGCTTGACTATTTAATTCTAGCAGACTGTACAGCGAAACTCCCGGAGTTCCATGTTTAGTTAAGTGAATTTCTAGGCGGTAACCCGTCGTACATATAGGACTACATGTACGGTATCCTGTTCGTATCTCGGATGGGTCCCAGAAGATTCCTCAATCATGCCATTTGCATGCCGAGAAATAAGGCCACCTTTACAAACACAAAAATTACAGTTTCTTTCCAACTATTTCCAATTCACGACACTCAGATCTTGCGCTCAAGTCACTTGACACTGCATTAAGTTGCAATTGATACACCAACTAATCTCTGTGGATTGATCAATTCAGGTCTCCTTTGGGTCTGCTCAGCACCCACGTTTTATAATGTTTATATTTCAGAGTTAGCTGCAGGATTTGTTATATTCAATTTTCCCAGCTTCAGAGAGTCCTTCTCAAGCATAAAATATATATTTTATTGATTACATCTTAGTTTGCTTGATGACGTTTGAACGGTAAAGGTTAAATATTATCAAATGAGATGGGGAGGTATCAACGGGTTGTGACACTTTAAAGTAGTTGTCGCGACCTTCGTGAAGGTACTATTGCGGCACGCGCCCACAGGGACTAAGGAAATGTTCAAAATGTTTCAATCAGAATAGCTAGCAAAACGATATATACTTGAACCGGGGACCTCCCGAATATAAGTCGAAGGGTTTACCAATACACCAACGTGAATGGTTCTTACTTATATTTTGATCGTATCTACCAACGGAGAAATAATTCTGCATGATATAATTCTGCACTACAAAACAGCATTCAAAATACAGCAGTGTGAATATATTAGGTGCATTGCCTACTTTATAAGCTTCTGGCGAAGGAAAGAAACGAAGCGCGAGAAATGCTGAGAACAGTAAACTGACGCCCTCTGTCATCTAGATCATACGAAGTTACAAAAAGCAGAGTAATAAACCTGAAAACCAGCGGAGAACAACCCGCGGCACGGGAAACAAACGAGACGCACGGACAAAAACCTCAATACATGTACCAGCGCCGCAAGCTCAGTTTCCATAACTGCTTATCTTCTTCTTACTTTTAAACAAACAAGTTTACAACTCCATGCCATGTTTAGCAAATTAACTTCGCCATTTATACCTGCATTTGGTAGAAAAGGCAGAAGAAAAGAGACCACTAGGAAGATCAAGACGTAGGTGGTTGAACAATATTAAAATAGATCTCAGAGAGATAGGATGGAATGGTGTGCACTAGATTCAATTGGCTCAGGACAGAGACCAGTGGAAGGCTCTTGTGAACACGGTAATGAACCTTCTGGTGCCATACATTGCCGGGAAGTTCTTGAGAAGCTGCGCAACTGGCGGCTTCTCAAAAAGGGCTCAGCTCCATGAATGAGTTATAGCTGCATGATACATCCGTCTGCTCCCGTATGTAGTAATCTCTTTGTATTATGGACCATAGGTTCAGCACGTTAGTCACTAAACTTCTGTTCATTTCTGTCCTTTCGATTCTGTAAACTTAATGAGGGGGCACGGTATGACTGTGTTCCACCTGCTAAACTTCTGAAGAAATTTACAATGAATTCGGTATTGGGAGCCTTGCTTCTGCATTAAAATTTACAGGAAGAATCTAATTTCCAATATTTTTTTCGATATATCACTTACTTTAGATAAACCCCGAATCATCTGTAACCCTCTGGAGTGCCTACTGAAATTATTTCGTTTCTCCTTATATCATTATGCATTAAATGCCTCGAGAAACCCTGAACGGATCTTGATTAAATTTAATACCGCAGTATTCCATAAAATTTGTCAGACATAAATTTTGTTAAAAATTAAAAAAAAAAAGTGCACTTTACATGAAAACTTAGCTTGGTGTCTGAGCATATTTCGAGCACAACTCTTTTAATATCTATCAGCGGGTAAAACGTTTACAACAGAAGTTGAATTCGTTAGCTTGTTAAATTAATTTCTCTGCAAACGGGATTGCAGATAATCCCAGAGACTGGGTGAGTGGGTGTTTCCGGGCTTATAAGGCACCCGCTTTCTTACATAACCTCCACAAACATAAGCACACGTAAATAAGACATTTTACTCCATACGCTCAGTGTTAGCAGTGGAGACTAAGTCCCTGGGCGGAGAGATTTTATGACAAACCTGTATACTGCGTTATTAGTTTGGTATTTATATGTGAAACGGCGTGTTACAACGTAGAGAAGATTTTGAAATACGTGACACTGAGAAACGAGTTCATATTAACTCCATGAAGCTGATACCTTCTTGGGAAACTCGCAAAGGTTCAGCTATTAAAGAATTTTCCAAAATCTTGTGCAACCAGAAGATTAATTACCTTGTTCAGAAGAGGTCCTCAGTGGTCTCTATACTGAGCCAGATCAATCCAGTCCATACCATACCATCCTATCTCTCTAAGAACCATCGTAAGATTATTATTATTATTATTATTATCATCTCTTGTCACAGGTTTATTTCCTGGTATTCCTTTTCTTGAACCAGTGATGCACCTCACCACTCAGGCTTCAAGCTTCGCACTGTAGCACTTTCCGTAGTATGTGTGATGTTCCCAGGATAGCTGGATTATTATTATTATTGTTATTATGTCTAGGTAGAAGTGTTAATTAGAGTCAGTGAGCAGAGGAATATCCTACATGAAATAAGAAAACGGAAGGCTAATTGGATTGGTCATGTTTTACGCAGAAACTGCCTTCTAAAAGAAGTTATTGAAGGAAAGATAGAGGGGCGGATAGAAGTGACAAGAAGACGAGGAAGAAGACGTAAGAAGATGCTGGATGACCTTGGGGGCAGAAGAGGATACTGTCATTTGAAGGAGAAAGCTCTAGATCGCAATAAGTGGAGGAATTGTTTTGGAAGAGACTGTGGACCTGTCGTCTTGATAGATTACTGATGATGATGATGTCTAGGTCTTCTTGGTAGTGTCTTTCCTACTGGCTTTCCGACCAAAATCCTACATGTATTTCTTTTCTCCCCCAAGCTTGCTACAGTTCCTGCCCATCTCATCTTTATTGTTCTGATTATATTTCCCGAAGAGTACAAGTTATGAATAAGCTCCACATTATGTAATTTTCTCCAACCTTCTGTCACTTCATCCCTCTTCGGTCCAAGTATATTATCCCCAGCACCCTTTCACATATAGAGTGATTTTATGCTATTGTGACGATTATGACCATTTTCTAGGCAACGACTCGGAAAGCACCGCCTAAAAACCGGAATAGTGGAACCAGAGAAGGAATTATCCATTCGCTAGGCAACGGTTCATGCACGTTTTCGAGACAACACAGCGGTCACCGCTATTCGGCCATCCCGAAATTATAAAAGAGAGTTCATTCGTGAATTCAAGATTCCTTTGTAAGGGAACTCAGAAGACGGTTCAGTAGTTGAGTGTTCAGCTGTGGAGTGTTACCCAGAGTACAACGGAAGCCCAAGAAGTGACTGACTCGTAAACCAGAACCAAGTAAGCCACATGGAAGAAAGACACTCGCAGTCCAGTAAGGAATGGAGCGAGTCGTAGACAGTCATTGATTGTGAGCTGTCAGAATTGATTGTAATTGTTCCGAAGTGCCAGAATATCAAATCATAAAATCCAAAACCCATTATTGTTCGTGACGCTAACCTCGAAAACGTTACACTTTGGTGTCAGTAGCGGATACGACCATAAATTCGTAACACAATTAATTATCAACTTATTAAAATACTGAAGAAAAATACCTTTCAATATAACTTAGTTGCTTCAAATCACGGAGATTTCGCTTAGTGGGGGGTGGAGTCCAATTGGGTGCACTCGGCATGTCGGCCACTGATTGGCCTATTGTAGCCTACCCCGGGTGATTATGATGATGGAGAATTGGTGGAATGAGGATTGGCAGGGTAAACCGAAGTACTCGGAAAAAACCCATCCCAGCGCCACTTTGTCCACCACAAATCCCACTTCACCAGACCCGGGATCGAACCCGGACCGCCGCGGTAGGAAACCAGCGACTAACCGCTTGAGCTATTGCGCGCCCTAAATTATGGAGATAATCATTTTACGGAAATAATTTGAAGGGAGCAGACAGTGGGTTCTTTAACAGAAATTTCCTCTGATTTCTGGCCAACAACTAAGATCTGGGGAGTTAATTTTTCTTGTATGATCTAAGATTCTCACAGCGGTGTTTATGAAGAGTTCTGTCTTCTGGAATATACAGCTGTGTAATCCGTTGAAAGTCAACAGAAGTTTCGGAGGATCATGCTGCCTCCATTTTCAGGGTCGAGAAATGTTCCGGGCAAGAAACAAGCTTGAAGCAGGCAGCAAGCAGAACTCTACTCCGAAATGAGGGCTGATTTTAAAACTGACTGCACGGCTTCATATCCCAGGAGACAGAACACTTGATCTTTCACGTAATCTAGCAAATCCATTCTCTTTAACTGAAATGAGTCAGACGGAGGAGTGGGGTGGGAAGAATCGCCTATATGCAGAGACGTGGCACGCAAATACGGAAAGGTTGCATACAATCATCCAAATCGGGCTAAGCTAACAGATACAGAGTGAGACGATGAATTCCTTATCTCTCTCGTGGTATTTCCCTTTAACTCCTGGCTTTTATGCGAATGAAGGAGAAGATTCACACGCAGTATTTTACTTTTCGGGGGGGAAAAATACTAATTTTCATGAATGTAGCTTTTATATATAGAAATTGAGTGGGTGTGCAGTTGCAAAACCAGTGGGCTGGAAGCACGCAGAGTTGAGTGAAATTCGATGGCAGAAATCGATACATTGATGCGAGTATGTTTTTGATTCAACATGAAACACTACCGAAATACATTTCCTCTACTGAAACTGAAAGCACCCTTCAGGAACAATGGTATTAATGCATTTTAATGACATTACAGGAATACGAATAAGTTTTAAATAATTTATCATTTTCAGTTTGTGTATGGTAACTGTGAATGCCGCACATAGAAGTTTCGTTATTTTTGTTTCGATTTGTTTTGATTAACAGGGGCGGGTCTGCTTCAAGCATCATGGCGTGGTGGAGACTAGAACAGGCAGTTTGGAAACCCAATTAAAGGAAGTGAGGTTATTCGAAAACGATACAGAGAAATGCTACAAACCAGAATATAAAAGTACAGCGTACACCTGTCAGACGGGTTCCTAACATTCATGCCCTTCGAATTACTCACAAGGAAAAACAAGAAAACTGGTATGCTGTAATTATACCCATGAGTCTTATTTTCGGCAATTTGAATAGTTATCACTATAATGAATTTTTTCCTTAAAGAAATTAGACACCATACAGGCTCTAAACGAATATATGTTACAACGCTCTGTGGTAGAGAGATGGGTTCAATCTGATCATACACCCATGTCCGGAAACGCTTTGTTTACGTGTTAGGGCCTCTGAAATGTGAAGGAGGATGTCCTTACCTCCTACCTCTGCGGCTTATTGGTGATATTTAACTACATTTCTCCAAGAGACCCTACCGGAGCTGCTGGAAATGGTGCCTTTGGAAGTCCGTCGTAAAATGCGGTTCCAGTATGATGGCGCCTCGGCGCACTGCACTAATGTTGTCCATGAGTATTTGGATGAAACTTTGGCAACAGAGAGATTGGACGTGGAGGCCCAATAACCTGGCCCCCTCGCTCCCCTGACTTGACTCCACTGGATTTCTGTCTCTGCGGTACATGAAAAACCTGGTGTACGAGACTCCAGTGGAGACACAACGCGATCTTGTAGCAAGAATTGCAGTAGCAGCTGGAAGAATCCGGGAAATGCCGGGAATCTTTCGAAGAGTTCAGCATAACATGGCTCAGGGTGTGCAGAACATGCAATGAAGTCGGCGGCCGCCATTTTGAGCATTTTTTATAATGTAAAACAGCGATAATATACAGAACTGTTAGGATATTTTGGACTCTATCCATCGTCTGGTATATAGAAGACAAAACCCTCAACGTTTCGGAGACTGGATCTGTCTCCGTCCTCACGTGGATGGGGCATGATAAACCTATTCAGTTGGGTCCGTTAGAAGGAGCTAGTCTTAATCACTGTATAGCATACACCTTCGTCAGAATCCTTTCAAGTCAACGATAATATACCCTAAAACTTATGTATCCTCTCGGAAAATTTTGTTACCCTTAGTGCCAAAACAAAGCCATTCCGGACATTGGTGTATTAACAAAATACGATCAGATTGAACTCATCTATCTACCAGAGAGCAAGAGATTTCTATCTTTTTTTCGCACTGTCCAGACCAGCTCTGGGGTCCACCCAGCCTCCTATCCGATGGCCCTATCTAATGGGTACCAGGGGATATTACCCCGGGTGTAAGGAGGACAAAGCATGAAGCTGATCACTCATGACCATCTAATGCTGAGGTCAGGAATGCTGAAGCTATACCTGCACACCTCCATACGTCTTCATGGCTTAATGCTTAATTAATTAGGAACAAGGAAATTATTACAATTTTACCTTTACTTTACTTCATTAAAATAACTGACAATGTGATCACGAACAGGACTTATACAGGCCGTGAGAGTAACATATTTGTGTTAGCCCGATATTCGTGTGTAGCGCCTGAGGAAACCTACGGAAGTTCCAGCCAGGTTAGTCAGAGGAACTTGGAACCGGATGTAACTGAATACAATCTGATTGGCTATCTCGAGAAAGTAACAATGGCCGAAACGTGGACAAGTTTTCCTTTCAAACAGGTAGGTTCAATCCTGAGGCGCTACCGTTGTGCTAAACTGGAGTTGGTGTGTGTACTGTACAGCCTCCACGGAGGATCTAGACTCGTATCTCTAGTCTAGTGGATTCGGGAAGCTAAGGAGAAATACATAAAGAAAAATGGTCGCCATGGGTGTCGTTCCGAAAGGCAGCAGCTCGTCTTTAAATTGAGTTAGCTATAGACATGATGTATTATTTACTGTACTGGCTCGGCGCTCTGGCCCGAGGACTGCCGACGACAACAGCAAGCTCTCAGTCGGTAAGGTCAACTGATGCGACACCAGAGGAAATTACGGCTATTAATTGGTTCTCATCGTATTGACGGTGAAGATGGTAGTAATTGTAATTAAATTAAAATGTTAGTTATATATTTACGTTTTCTCTTAACAGTCCACAAGCCAATTATGAAGCAAGCACAAGCAGAGAGTAGAACAAAAGAAACATGCACACAAGACAAAACATGGCAAAGCGTACAATTTAGATAATAGCTCTAGTAATAAAGCAATAATAATAATAATAATAATAATAATAATAATAATAATAATAAATTTGATTCATTATTTATTTATGTGCTGAATTCAAATAACCAGAGGCCAATTACCGAAACAAACAATGAGAAATAGAGAAATCTTTAACCAATCAGTGCTGTTTGAATTTACCAGAAACGCCTATCGGTTTACAATCTGCAACAGCAACGGAACCAAGTCCAACAGAGGGAGAGTGACGGGAGAAGTGGCTCTTCAAGAAGGGCTCAGCTTCGTGAGTAAGTAAGTAAGTATTTATTTATGTTCTGAGCCCAACAGCCAGTGACCAATTACAGAGTCAGCATGAATACAAACAGCAGCAGCAATAACACAGCACAGGACAACAAAAATCAATTCAATTCAATTCTATATTATCTACGTGCCGAGCCGACAGGAACACAAGGCCAATTACAGACAGAGCACAGTGTAGGTAGAAGTAATTACACATGGACAAACACAACATAAAGTCAAAGACTAATTAAAAGTAAGCATTGGAGGAAACAATGCATTAATACAAAAAGAAATTAACAAAAAAGTAATAAAAATATTAATAATTTCATTTACATAAATTTAAGCTGATATTGAGAATTAAGAAATATAAAGTATAAATATGCCGGTCACGGTAGCAGAGCGGTCTAAGGCATGCACTGTCTTCGCTCCCTTGGAAACCGGGATCGTGGGTTCGGATGTTTCCTGTGAGGTACGAACTGAATTCTTATATATTATTCTTATACACTGCCGGTCACGGTAGCCGAGCGGTCTAAGGCACGTACTGTCTTCGCTCGCTTGGAAACCGGGATCGTGGGTTCGAATCCCACTCAGGGCATGGATGTTTAGTTCGTGTGTGTGTGTGCGTTTTTCTTGCGACGAGCTGATCACCCGCCTAAGGAGTCCTACCGAATGTGTAAGATCTAGAAAAACCGAAGTGAACGGAGAAGTTCATGGAGGTAGGCCTAGGCCCACTGGGGCTGCAGTGCCAAGGGGAAAAAAAGTATAAATATTTAGAAATAACAATAATAATTAAATTAGATTATAATTTATGTACGCGTAAATAATAATAATAATTATAGCCCAACATGCGGCATGTCCAGCTGTAGCTGGGGAACAGTGTACAGACATTAAAGCGGAAGGGAACAGACGGTACAGATATCATTAAATTCTACACACTGGAACAACAGCAACCCCGACATTAGATATATATTGCGAAGCAGAGCCGGAAAATGTGCCCGGTTCGGCGGCTGTTTCAGGCGCTTACGAATTACTGAAAGGGGTAAGCGTGAAAACACATAACTGCAAAAATGTACAGACTGAAGTACAGAGCACGTGGAGCGTAAACGTGAAGGTAACTGTAATATGGAAGCCCAGTGGGATCACCTCAGAGGTATTTGAAAACATTCCAGTGGAGAAATGCAGCAGGTGGCCGTTCTGGAAACACCACACATTTCGAGGTAAACATCAGTAAACGCAGAGTTGTTCCTGTGATTAATTAATTAAGCACCACGCCGTAAAGGCGTATGGGAGAGTGGAGGTATATCTTCACATTCTTGACTTCGGTGCTAGATGGAGGTGAGTGACCGACTTCACTCCCCGGCCGCTTTACCTGAAGGGAAACAGCCTCCTGTACTTACTGGAGTGGGCCCCACAGCCCCGACCGTCTAGCCTGTAGCACATCACTATAGCCACTGAGCTATTCCGGCCTCACGGTAAAAAGGAATGCAGCACTTAACATTTCAAATATATTTACTATGAAGCTATTACATGATGACTCCGACAAGGTTTCATCCTGAATCATGGACAGAACAACCTGCAATATGGCTTGAAATAATAATAGTAATAATAATAATAATAATAATAATAATAATAATAATAATAATAACAGTTTCGTTGACAGGAATATACAAACATAAGTCCTGCAGACACGTGTTAGGACACATTAAATCAGGCATCGACCCAACCTTGGGCCTCTCCTGCACAAGGAAACACAGCACAGAACGAAACTGACACAAATCATTCATGCTCCGAACAGGATTCGAACATGTGATCGAAGAGTTCGTGCAGTTCAAGATCGTATGCGTCCTAAATCTTGAGACCTCTGTGAACAGCAATATTATGTATACATTCAATGAATTTTTTATTCCATGTATATTATTAAATATAAACTCTTCTATTAAATTTGTTACGCTTAATGCCGCATTGTTCAAATAATTACTAAATATATAAGGCTGAAGATGGCGTATACTAAAAATATAGAAGGGATTATTACACACAGGCCTAAAATGAAGACCATGGAATCATGCAAAGAAGAGGTGAAGACAGACAGCATAAAACGGCACAGAACGAAACTGCAAGAATAGGAAAAAAAGCAAGGTTATATTGAAATAAATATTTTGAGGTGAGTGCGAATATTAAACTGTCTGATTCGTGAATACAAGAAGGCAACTTCAGTGTTTAAAAAAAAAAAACGTAAAGCTATCCTTATTATAGGCTGGGAAGGCCCATAGGGTTGTGAGAAGTTGAAGATAATCGGCTCACAGATGGTGGTGAGGTTGTCAGGCTTACGCGTCGGCCGCCCTTTACCCCCCCATGAAGATTCCTGATACTCATTTTTGTTAGAGGCTGAGTCGACCCCTGGGCCAAAGTGCGGCTGAAAGAATTAGGTAATTTGAAAAACTTCAGCGTCTAATTCTAAGAACTAAGATATTTCTCACTTCACGTGTTCTGTATGTGCAATATATTGTCAAGTCGGCGAGGACTGCACCTCGAGTGTATTTTCGTAGTCGACTGCTCATCAGCTAACCGGGTCTAGACTCGCACCCGACATGCACTTTAAAAAGAAATTAACCACTGATCACAGCTTCAGAACACGTACCAATAACAGTTTCCGCCCAGTGGCAGCGGGGGTGAGGAAGGGTGCGACGTGAGGGGAAGAAGAAACGAAAAGAAGTGTCCTATCTAATTTAATAAGGCATAAAACGGGGGTTCGGTCCGATTCTTGTCTCTCTCCCCCCAAACCCTTTCAGACGCCTTCACTGCCGCCCACGCCTCCCTTATTTCTCTCCTCTTCCTGTTTCAGTTAATTGGCCCCGACTTGACCCTGACGGGTGAAGCTGCAAATGGATGAAAATCCAGGAACAAAATGAGAAAGGAAAAAAGTACGAAAAAGAAAGCAGACAGCGGAAAATTTTACGCTAGGGTGTTCGAAGAGGGTGCAGAATAAAATAAAGAGGGAAAAATTGTACTTCTTGTATTAAAAAATCTTGGAGACACGGTGATTGAAACGGGGGAAATGAGGGTGGCTAGGAGGAATATAGGAGGGGTAAGTAAAGGAAAAATAATTTACAAGTTTAAAATTATCAAACGGCATGAAAAAAAAAACGAAAGAAAAGGAAAGAATTACCCTCAAGTGATTCGAAGGCACTTTCAATTATTATACCAGAAGCAGTTGGTGTAATAATGGGGACACAGTTTATATGCAACTTCAGTTTGCGCCCCAAACGCAATTACAAATGAACGCAAAATTGTGAAAATTACACCTTATCCTAGCTGATGCTTGAACTGCAATAGGAATCTCTGAGTTTAAATTGCTCTGAAATTAGCCGAATGCTTTCAGAATCATTTCCTTACTGCTACAGTAGTTTTCCTTCACTGCGTTGCGTGCCAAGTCTAGAACACAGACAGGCCGTCGCTACCGACAGGTTCGTCTCTCGCTTAGCAGCACAATATTCAACTTCAAAGTCGCTAATATCTGATGGTTTGAACAAAAATTATCTACTACAACCCAGAACCCAATTTTGTAAAATCTTAAATTAAAGTGAACTGTTTGCCCTTAAAATATAATCCGTCATTTATTACCTGCATAAGTTTTGCCACCAGAGTACTTAAACTAAGCCCACGTGTGGCTCTGCTAAGTGTTAGTTACTTTTTTAGTTCCTTGCGATGGGTTGAGTCCACTTGGTACGTCGGCCACTCTTTGGCCTATTGTACCAGCCCCGGATGATAGGCGATGAATGTGGAGCAGTCTACGGTATGAGAATTGGCAGGGGAAACTGAAGTACTAGGAGGAAGTCTGCCCAAGTGTAACTTTCTACACCACAAATCCCACCTGGCCTAGATGGGAAGCCAGAGACTAACCGCCTAAGTTATGGCACGGCCTTCTGCTAAGAGTTAGAATGGGGGGACCCAAACTTATAAATTATAAACAAATATGAATTTCAATGTAAATATTTCTTATGGTTTTAATGCTATATACTGCACTTTAGAATGCACTTAACAATCTTACGTTTCAGAGATATATTTCTTGTGAAAAGTTAGTTGTGTGGTGGTAACGGTATTCACATCGAGGTATGGAGCAGGTTAGGTCAGTTCAGAGCCTTCATCAGTGATTATAAAAGCCCGTCATTGGACCTCTCCTGAACCAGTTCAGTCTATTCCACGAACTCAGAACATGTTTATCGAATATACGTGTAATTCTACAATCATGCTCCCACTTACATTTAGATCTGCAACGAAGGAACAGTCATCTCTTGCAATGTATTTAAGTAAAAATTTCATGCGCATTTTTACCTTCCCCATTCAAATTATACGTTCCGTAAAATGTGCATCTAATTACTCTTCATTTAATTTTCCAGATAATTAGGAGGGTGTAAAAAGTGGCCGATCACAGTGGCCACGAGGTATAGGGTACCAAATGTTTTCGCTCGCTTGAACACTGGTATCGTGGGTGCGAATCCCACTAGAGGCATCGGTGTGTGTCCGCGCTTATTTTGTGTGTGTGTCGTCCTGAGTGGGTAGCAGCTTGCGGCGGGCTGATCCCCAGTCCAATGAGTCCTACCAACTGTCTGTACGAACCATAGTTCCAGATTAATTCTGACTGTAAGCAGACCATAGAGCATAATTCGTCGAGGTAGAAGAAGAAGAAGAAGAAGAAGAAGAGTATGAGGTATGAAGCAGTTCATTAGGTCACGAACCGGGTGGTACAGTTATCTAGATTAAGAGCTGGACGGCTGGAGAGCTCGCATTTTATTTCCAGGCGTTTTCCACCTTACCAGCGAATCCTGACGGCTCTGGGGCCCAACAGCGTCCTGTCCAATGCGTAACGGGAGTAACCCGGAAGAGGCGTGACGCTACCAGCTCACTTCTATCTAATGCTGACAAAGTACTGAAATCTGAAACTCTACTTCTTTCCACAGATCCTGCCGAGACCGAGAGACGCAGTGGAAAGATGAAATGAATATGTGGAGCGGAACAGGCTTCACTGCCTGCTGCAAAATTACGGACACTCTTTCTTTAACTTTAATAACCGTCTACTTCACTTCAGTACCGCCTAACGTTTCTACAGAAAATCACTATAAATTTCAACTGCACACGTCATCATCATATGGGCAAGTAACTATAAAATGTATTACCGAGTTGTGATATTATCTTCCATGGTTACTTACTCATGGAGCTGAGCCCTTCTTGAGGAGCCGCCAATTCTGCAGCTATTCAAGAATTTCCCAGTATTTTATAGAACCCGAAGGTTCATTACCGTGTTCACAAGAGCCCTACACTGGTTCCTATCCTGAACCAAATCAATTCAATCCATACCATCTCATCCCAACTCTCTAAAATCCATTTTAATATTATCCCCCCTCCTACGCCTTGGTCTTCCCAATGGGCTCTTTCCTTCTGGCTTTCCCACCAATATCCTATATGCATTCCTCGTCTTCCCCATTCGTGCTACATGCACTGCCCATCTCATCCTCCTTGACTTGATCATTCTACTTATACTTGGAGAAGAGTACAAGTTATGAAGCTCCTCATTATGCAGTTTTCTCCTACCTCCTCTCAGTTCATCCCTCTTCGGTCCAAATATTCTCCTCAACACCCTGTTCTCAAACACCCTCACGCCCATTCAGAACCACATGCAAAATTACAATTCTTTATATAAAAAAAAAAAATAATATAACACTTAAAATTATATACCACAAATTTAAATACGATTTATGATGACGAAATCACTCTTTCTATAATAAGTTACTTATATTGATGTAACTGTTATTACAATACCTGCTTTCTACCCTAGCTGCGTGTCGGATAATGATGTATGAAAACAAATATCGTTCATACAGGCATATTTCAGTTCAGATAAATACGTACTACACTCATTACTAGGCGTTACACACGTTTCAGGTAGGTAACAAATGAGAATATGACAGGAAATACGTAGACGGACGGAGACAGAGAACTGTTTACTGCAATAACCTGTTTCCAAACTACTTCTAATGAGAACAGTTATTAAAGTTCTTACCAATCTCTTCGCCCCAAGAACACGAAATTGTTCTTACCTGCAACAGACAGAACAATAAATGAGTTTAGTATAACTGGCACTAAAGTCATCTCTCTGAACAATTAAGAATATACATAACATGGCTGAATACGAACAGCAAAGGAAACTCTCCCGTGTGAGCAAGCACCACTCCAAGGAGTACTGTACGCACTGAGACAGTGCTGCTATCGGCAATTTTCAGGACACAAGAAACCAGAGTCAACCCACATGAAAAAGTTCTGTCAATTATTTTGAATGGGGGCGCAGTATTATCAAACATAAGTCACAATTTTTTAAAAACAGGAGACTATTTTTAAGAGAGATGGAGACCGTGGGCAACACAGGGTGTCACAAATCGAGAAACGTTGCGATTTACACCGGTACCCTTGTATTGTTAGCTTAGAGAAACAGAACTCTATGATGAGTTAGACGCGTAGCACGTATGGAAGACGACTGCACAGAGAATATTGGTGGTAAAACCCCCTTAAAAAGGACTAAAAGTATTCGGAAGACAAAGAAGGTAATATTCTGATTAATCTTAGGGAAACAGGCTCCAGGGATAGGAGTTGGATTTGGCACAGAAAAATTTCTAATAAGGAGCTGTGAAATTAGCGGTGATCAACATTGTGATTCCAAAATGTTGTAGAGTTTGTTAATTAGTAGTTGAATTCTGTGACACACATACAGCCCGTTATTAACTTCTGAACAAAAAGAATATCTTCTTTTGACACCGCAAAAATGAACCATCGAAGTGCTCTCTTGTTAGGAATGGTAACAAACGTGAACACAGAAAGCCTATGGAGAGAGAGGCTAGTCATTCTTCTTTGTAAGAAAATAAAGATATGAAAAAGAACATATCCTGCTTTAAGTTAATTTTTGTGTTCACCTTTATCTAGACAACTTCTTCCTATAGAAAACAATTCTCCGTGTTCAATTTTGAGAAACGTAACTTTTTCCATTTGTTATACCAACCAATTCTTTACACAGGTCCAAAGTTTCTTTAACACAACACAACTCCTTTGTTTCCTTTAGAATTCAATTGTCTTGCTTCCGAAACCTCAGGGGCCATCTGGTCTCCTTATTATAACGAGGCTTGTTCTCCGTATTGCCTGCACAAATTTCAAACTTATCCTTCTCAATATTGCTGAAAAAATGACGTGGGTAATTGTTAGTAAAATCCGGCTCCTTTTCACAATATTAGATTACATAAATAGGTAAACAGGGAACTATGGTCTCATAACGTGTATTACAGTAAGGTCTGGAATATCCCGGGTCTGATCAAGTGGGATTTGTGGTGGACTAAGTGGCGCTGGGGCAGGTTTTCTCCGAGTACTTCAGTTTCCTCTGCCAATCTTCATTCCACCAATTGCTCCACAATCACCCTCACCTATCATCTGGGGCTGGTACAATAGGCCAGAAGTGGCCGCAGTACAAGGGACTTAGTCCCACCCCACTAGCAATAAAAAAAGTTCTGGAATAAAGATTAAGGAAAACAAACTTTTAATAAGCGATGGTTCATTACAGAACTGAAATGTGAGCTGACGTAAGGCATACTCCTCGGTTCTTCAGTCTTCATTACTCATTTTTTCCAGTCTGTAGCAAGTCTACTTTAGGGAACACGCTCAGACGTTATTAACGTCAAAGAGAACGTATACGTTTTCGCAGTCCAGGGTTCAAGCAGCTGGATGTCATGTTGTGACGAAAACTAATACCTGGTGGGTCGCAAGCGTCCCTTCTGTTGAGGCGTGATGTTAAAGCAAATAATTACGTACAACTTTTGTTGTATTTTGTTAAATTACACGTCTAAAAGAGACTGCCGGTCACGGTAGCCGAGCGGTCTAAGGCATGTACTGTCTTCGCTCGCTCGGAAGCCGGGATCGTGGGTTCGAATCCCACTCAGGGCATGGATGTTTGTGTGCGTTTTTCTATGTTTGTGTACAGGTAGAGGCCTTGCGACGAGCTGATCACCCACCCAAGGAGTCCTTCCGAATGTGTAAGATCTAGAAAAACCGAAGTGAACGGAGAAGTTCATGGAGATAGGCCTAGGCCGACTGGGGCTCTAGTGCCAAGGAAAATAAAAGAGACTTCTGTTTCGAGCGTAGTTCCTTCAGCTATACATTTAGTACAAAGCAAGTTCATGATTTCGTCAGGCTGGTAACAGCAGCGCTCGCCGCAAGCGAGCAGCCCACGGACTGCAGCGTTTCCAGAACGCGCGTAGGTAGCACACGGAGAGGCTTGGAACAGGGCACCTGAGAGCGAGTTACACATACGTAACTGCGAAGTCGTGTTACTGCCCGCGTCTGAATACAGTTAGCGAGATTTTCTTGACTGCATACCTTAGAGGCCACATAACGTCATGGCATAGGTTTGTGAATTATGTCGTGATATTTGTGAACCGTAGAAGTTACACAAGGAGGAACAGCATAATCAGTTTCTTTGCTCGTAAAGGCAAAACGGTACAGTTGTCCTGAGCTTAATTAACTAAGGACGATGCCCTGAATGTGTATGGAGGAGCTGAGGTATAGGTTGACCACTCTAGCCTTGGAACTAGATGGAGGTGAGCGCTCAGCTTCACGCTGCGGCCGTTTAACCCAATGAAAAAATCCCTCTGTGAGAGGCTCGGTGAGCCTCGGAACCAGACTGGACGCTAAGAAAAAGAAAAATATATGTTGCCATTGCCGGAAGTCGAATATCGGCCGTCCAGCCCGTAGCCCGTCGCCATACCGACTGACAACCACATCATGATGAATGATGATTCGGGGAGAACATCCCTCATGGCCTTATCATGCCTGGACTAACAGCTAGGCTCCATGACAGTCTGAAGAAGGCGAAGCAGGTAGCGACATTAACCACTTCACAATTGCATTATGCAGTTTTCCATGTACGGCAGGTAGGTATCGAAATTATCACATGAGAGTGCACAAAGAGAGGAGGTACATATACAGGCTGTCCCAGGAGGAAACGAAATTCCAAAAGAGATTTCCTGTGAATGTACGTTTACAGTTATGTGGTCGGGTTATAACGCAGCCATATTACGTCATCGCTCACCAGTCATGTGTCATGTATACTGCTTGGAAACCTAAGGACAATTATGACATGGCGAGCGAGTATTTCGTACTTCAATTTTATGGCTTTCCGTCACTCACAAGTTAGTTTGATGTTACGTACATTATTAACATTACAGAATCCACATATTCCTGCCAGTTTTAATATGTATTTTGTAATCAACAAGTGTGTAACACCGGTCAAAGTTTGACAATTCTCTGGCCATTATCTCCGTAACCGTTCAACTTTGGACATAGGTGTTTTGGGTTATATCGGCATACTTTAACATAAGGAACACCCTCCCGAAGTTTGGTCCATTCCTCCTGGGACACCCTGTATATGCAGGTACATAGGATGACGGTAAAACTGGATATGGTGGCTTGCAGGGTGGGTGTCACATTTTAACCTAGAGGCCGACTCTTTATAGGGATAGACTTGAAAGGGTTCTGACGATGGTGTCTATTGTACTTCTTTTGGCTTATTTTGGACTTCACCCATCGTCTGGTATATAAAAGTCAAAAAAAAAAGGTCCAGTGATTGAGACTAGCTCTTTCTAAGGGGTCCAACTGAGTAGGTTTATCCTTCCCTATCCACCTGAAGACGGAGACAGATCCAGTCTCCGAAACGTCGTGTTTTTTTCTTTTTGTCTTTTATATGCCAGACGATGGGTGAAGTCCAAAATAAGCCAAAAGAAGTACCTTTATAGGGAGGTAGTATAAAAAAACATACAAATTCTTACTCCTCGGGGCGAACGAAAGAAGAAATCTGCATTGGATCTCACCGGTACCAAACCCGGTAACTCACGCAAAGATGGCCAGTAAAGTACAGCACAGAAGAAGATTAGCGGAAACTAAATGCTGAGAGGCACAGGGTGCCTAAGCGCTGGGTACAGAGCCTCGTCATGTTGCTACGACAAGTGAGAAAATGAATACACACAGAATTCTATTGGTAAAATGTGGAGGAGATTGTGAATCTTATGGAGACACGCTCGTATGAGACGTGTTGGAAAGAACTGGCTCGGGACTGTACACAAGAGTGGGCTTTAATACAAGCGGTGCTGAACTTTTCAGTCTGCTGACACTGTGTTATATAAGTGGAACACAGTGAGGTTAGAAGGGAACGAAGACAGAGAATTATGGAAGGTGGAATACAGCGTCTGGAGAGGGGTATCACATGGGTTGCATCCAGTCCCGCCCCCTTCAAACAGTAATTAATAAATATTAAATTTTGGAACCGGAATATCCTGCGAGAAAAATACCATTGAAGTAGAAATGATGGAGCTGTCCCTCTTGAATCTCCCCTTTATCAGACAAGAAACCAGTACATATAGCGAGCATCACTTCTTTAATTGCAGGGGAAAGTGCCCTTAATGTTATTCGATGGTGATATTGATGATTATGAGGGTGGAAAACCTCATTAATCAGGACTGTAGCGGTGCAATGTTCTCTGGATATCGGTTCGGCTCGTGTTCAAATCGAAAGGCGTTAGCTGGGAAATATTGGCAGGCCCATGCGAGGGATTTGTCCACCGGCTTATCAGAAATCAATCGCCGGCAGAGATCAAGCCCTCGCTCGCCCTTGTCCGAATTGACTCCTCTATAGCATTCCGATATTCACTTAACGATACAGGGTGTGCATAAAGTTGTTACCACGAGCATTTCATATGGCCAAACTTTGCAGTTGAGTGGTTAACACGTCTGCTTTGTAGTGAGGTCTCCGGTTTAAATCTAAGCCTTTGACACCAGATACGAGACTTTTCGTTATTTTCACCAGACCCTATAGGGAATTGCTGGGTTTGAGACATAAACTCTCCCACATCTTTTTGAATCGTCCTAACGCAGTTGGAGAAACGCAAGGATCGTCAAAATGTGAAGTGGTCATGGATTTTTTTTGTCGACATGGTGTGATGCATCCACAGGATTGAGATGGAAGAGGCGTAGCTACATCTATTTCAAATTAGCGATCTTCGAGAGATAAAATGCGATGGTGTTCCAGTGCAGCGTGGGGATTGGTTGTGCAGCAAACACCACATCGTGCAACGCGTCAAACTGTGGTGTCTAGGAGTACCAAAGCACTTAAAAGGGGTTCCGTAATTTATCTTTCGTACTTTCAGCTTTCAAAATGAAACATTTTACCTGTAATTTTAATTTTACATCGAATTGACTCATAACATGCTTATATTTAGTGACAGAATAATCCATTTCTAGACAGAATATTGTTAAAACACGATTTCGGGACAAGCTGAAACAGTACTTTGCAAGGCAAGGCTTCGTTAAACACATTCTCGAGGAAACGCAGTAAAGGGAATAATCCATTGCTAGACAACGGACTCTTTAAAACACATTTTCGTGACAACGAATCATTCTACATGGATTTCCATGGATACAAGCTAGACTATATAAGAAGTCGTGGAGGTTCTTCAAAGCTGCTGTATTCTTGGATATTGAAAAAGCCTTTGATAAAATATGGCTACACTAGCTTGCTATATAAATTATCTACATTACAATTTTCGATAAGTTTAATCAAGCTTATTAGCTCTTTCCTTTCTCAGAGAAAATTCAGCTTTTCAGTCGAAGGCGAAATGTCTACACCAAGGGATATACAAGCAGGAGTGCCACACGGTTCTGTTCTCTCCCCCACACTGTACAGTCTATATATAAACGATACGCCCCAAACACCTGGTGTCTATATAGGGCTCTCTGTTGACGACATCTCTATATATGCGACAGACCGCAAAGAGGGTTATATTCTCAGAAAGCTGCAGCGAGGTCTCAGTGCTATTGAGACGTGGTGTGATGGCTGGAACATAAAGATCAATGAAGATAAGACTCAGGCAATCTACTTCTCTCATAGACTTAGGCCCCCTCAGACTCATCTTACATTGAATGGGCAGAATATCCCCTTCGTCAATCGTGTAAAATATCTCGGTGTAATCTTCGATAAGAGGATTACGTGGAGGCTGCATATAGAAATGATTGAAGCCAAGGCCTTCAGAACATTTATTAGAATCTACTCCCTATTCAAAAGTTAGCGTTTAAGCACTAACATTAAACTAACTCTCCATAAGGCACTGATCAGATCGGTAGTGACTTACACTTATCTTGCCTGGGGATAAGAGGCAGGCACCTAGCTCCTAAAATTGCAGCGCATACAAAACAGGGTTCTCCGCACCATTGGAAATTGTCGAAGGTGCACACCGGTCCGCCATTTGCACACGGCTTGCAACTTTCCGTATGTATACGACTATATAACAAAATTGTGCTGATGACAAGCAGAAGTCATATAAAATCATGAGAATGAACATGTTCGCGGTATAGGACAAGATGAAGCCAGACACAGAAAATATAACAGGCCTAAACTTGGCGGTGGTCAAGCTTATGACCGTTGAAATGACCAAGTTTTCGTTGTAGCATAAGATCTGTAAGTTAAGCATGATCTGCTCTGTAAAGCCTATACCGACAGAGGACTTCTGTGTAAAGCAAAAGGAAGAGTTTTCGATAACACATTATATGTGAGAAATATACATTTGACGAAAGGTCGAATGTATTCATAAGAGACAGACCCATCTTCTCGTCAGAGAGGATGTTAGATAAGGCCTATTACCGGAATTGTTCAGTTGAAAAAAAAAAAGAATCTCTGGTCGTGGGCCTCAAGTGGCCTGATGCCAAGACGAACTGATGGGCGGTAAACCGCCAGTCGTAAAGTACCTGTCTCTCTCTCTCTCTCTTTAAAGACGGATTCGTCAGAGAGACGTCGTTCAAGACAGTCAGAAATTCATTCAGCTGGGAAGTGGTAACCAGATAAGAATTGTTACCAAGCAACGACTAAGCAAGTAGACTTTGAAAACTTTATTTTATGTGTAGTAATCTTTGGAGTGTTATAATTATTTGTAGTTACGACATGTGGGTGTCCAATAAACCTATTCATCTAATCCGGAACCCATTAACATTCGTCACGCAAACCCAGAGTATGACAGGTATAACAAAGATGATCATTCTTAATAAATATTACAAAAGCATTAAAAATAAAGTTTGCATCTTCCAAGTTTTTTGTTGGGTCAAAACACTTGTTTAAATTGCTTCAGCCGGGAGGAGGCGCAAAAATGTTGGGAACCGTTGTGTGCCACAACGCACCGGATTATTAAAAGGGAACTTGAAGGATTTGCACTCATCACAACATATAGTTCACCTCAATAAATCCAAGATGGAAGAAGTGGAACAAAGAGACAGCATGTAAGTCGAAACAAGGAAGATAAACCCGTGTAATATTTTGGTTCCTACATCTGAAAGGGAAGGTAAGTTCGTAAAACATCATCGACGTAAATCTAACCCACATTAACTATTATTGAAAGGTAAGGTTAGGTAAAGCTGTCCCTGTAACAGGCAATGGAGGCCCACAGGGTTGTGAGACGTCGAGGCTCTCATATTTTCTCTAGCCCTTAGGCGACGAACGGCATTTAAAGTAAACCTTACTGGGTGGACGGAGGATATTTAAATTTTCTTACCAGATGCACAACTTTTATAAATACGCTGTAAAAGCAAAGAAAATTGGAATTTCAAAGCGAAAAATTATCGTCATATTCAGAAAAGAAAGTAGTTTCAGATTTTATAAACAGCACGGCGATATCTCAATGTTTTCGTCTGAAGATCACAATTATTTTTTGAAAAACGGCGTAAAAATTTAGAAATACAGAATTTAAAACCGGAAACGAACACTGTGCTCTTTATAAAACATAACTTTTCTATTAAATACTCTACTTTTAATTAATCTTGCAGAATGGCCTTAGAAATTAAGTTGTGTCTGATAGGCTTCAAAACATCCGTCCACACAGAGCCCGACATCACATTCCTGACAGTGAAACCCCGAGTCGCTCATGCGTCGATGTTTGCTGCATACCAAACACCTCCGGGGCGTTGATTTCTTCCCAGAAAGAGCAACTTTCATGTAACCTCCGTATGACATTTTGTTCCTCCCGTCCACTTGGCACTGTCCGCTCCGTATTGGCGAGCTGTTACGGATTGACATATGCAGATGCTCTTATTTGTTTACCAGCTCAGAACAAAGCTCCATTCATTCTGCAGTCAAAGCTATGTGCTTATCTAAGTGCCGTATCAGTTTTCACCAAGCTAATCGAAGTAAGTATGTGTGTTGGAACAATAATCAAGACTCTAAACACAGCCTGAATATATTTCCTCTGGACAGGTTGTATAGACATTTTAGCAAACATAGGCTTCAAAGACCGTACATGTATTCATGTTAAAAGTTACAGCTACATTTCATGTACAATGCTAAGTAAGTCAATTTTCGATAGAAAACACACACGCTCTTCAATCGAAGCCAGAATTAGCGGGCGTGTGATGCCCCATATAAGCGGTAATCGGCGACATTTAAAAACCCAGCGGCGCCGCATATAAGCGGCGATCGTCACGAAAGGGCTAGACAATCGGCCCACAGACGGCGCTAAGGTTGTCAGCCTTACGCGCCGGCCGCCCTTTAGCCCCCAAAATATTCCTTGTACTCATTTCTACTAGAGGCTGAGTCGACCCCAGGGCCATAGTGGGGCTGGAAGTATTAGGTCATTCTAATAATCCGCGGATCTCATCAGGAATTGAGCCCAAGACCTTCTGGCTTGTAGCATAGTTCCTTATACAACTATGCTATCGCGTGCCGCATTAATAATTATTATTATTATTATTATTATTATTATTATTATTATTATTATATTTAGTAATCTGTTTCAGCTGCTTAAAGAAAGTGAAGTCAGTCACAAGTTAGAACTCAACACTGGTTACAATGAGGACGCTTTTGAATGGGAGTTCAACAATAAACAAGCCTAATACTTGTTTCGTAGTTGGAATTTAGTAATGCCGGAAGTACAGACAGTGGTTGGTTATTTGTCAGACTTAAAATGTTGCTAACAATAGAGGAAGGCCTGTCCCTGTAAGCTATGCTTTGGATTCATATGATGTATTTAAATGGAGTTTGGCACAACAAAAGGAGAATATAAATGAGAGCAATGCAGTTATATTTGCTGGCTTTCATTTGGATGGCTGTTAACAGATTAATAAAACGGAATTCAACTGAACACAATGTCAATACATAGCATCTGACAGAATCCCAGCGTTTGATGAATTGTGACATATTACATACCCGTACAATTAACTTCAGTTCAAAGTACACGTGGCATGAATTTAATAAAAAATGTATCGTGCAATCACAAAACGGAAGAACAGTCGTTATGAATAATTTAATTCCAACGCAAACCATGAAAGAAACCGGAAGGGGAATTTTTAACGGCAACATTTAAAAGGAAACAAGACATTCCGAAGAGTCTTTGGCTGGCTTATTTCACCCAGCACGCTTAATTCTGTATGGAGAAGATAGAATAGAATGTAAATTATAAATTATAAATTTCGTAGCCAATTTCAGTACACGATTTCCATTACTGCAGGTTCCGACTGTGTTCGGTAAATACGATATAACATGTGAGTTCAGCACCGCCGTATTGTTAATCCCTTACTTATGCAAGAAGTAGTCAACGTCTAATTCTCAGGTGGATACGGAGTTCTACACACCCACATGAAATGGTTCACTAGCTGTTGCTACCGAACTGGAAATTAATTTAGTAAGGCTCTCACGTACTGCTGATATAAATGTTTCACATGAAATTACTGAATTAGCAAATGAGATTCGATGAATTCAAATACACCTTATAGGCATACGGAGAAGCCTACCTCGACATGAGCTGCATGCAATTCGAAAAAGAGTTATCACACGCATTTTCTGACCGTACATCAAGTGTTGTTACTACTGTCACAGATCAGAAATTGGCAAGTCCATATTACTGAGGTTAATAATTAAGAATTTAAAAGGTTGTGCTGCTTCCACCTTGGAACTATAACCATACTAAGTTTTATGAAATATCTATTCAATTAAGAGTTATTATGGGAGGGGGGAGCCACAAGAGCACGATGAAAAATAAGCACGTTTTTCTTACAAAATAGAGAAAGTATATTGAAATCGTCTGGCCCTTCCGGCAGGAACATCGGTTGCTCGGTCCGCCCGCAGTCACTTACCGGCAGCTACAGGGACTCTCACGGTTCCGTATAGCCTAGCTTTGCTACCCACAAGGCCAAGTGTTTAGCCCAAGGATTTAGAATGATATTCTACAAGGAACACAAATTAAAAATTCCATATTGAGTTGCTGACAGTGAAGCAAATGGTCAAAAAATTCCGTGTCCTTTATGAAACCGGAAATTTGAGTACCGTGTCCACAAGAGCCAATCACTGGGATCCATCCTCATCAAATTCCTTTCAGTCCACACGTCACATTCTTAACTGTCCTCTTATCGTCTCAAGTTTTACTTTCACAGAGTGGGATAGAAACTGTCAACATTGTAAAAAGTTTAATTTAGTTCGCATGTTTTTCTTTCTATCTTTAAAGCAATTTAAGTCTCAACTTATTTTTATATTTAATACTACATAACTTGCCTTGCTTTATATTTTATGTTCTGTTCCTCTTCTTTACTCATGCTCACTATAAGAACTGAACTGGATTGAATTCTTGTAAATCTATTGGGTAGAGTTCCTGACTACAGATCCAGAAGTCCCGGGTTCGATTCCCTGCGCTACCAGATTTTCTGAGAAGTAGTGGGTCTGAAACGGGGTCCATTCAGCCTCGTGAGGATAAGTGAGAAGCCACTTTAATGGAAAAGTAGCGACTCCGGTCTAGGAAAACGAAATTAACGGCCGTGGGGATCCACCGCGCTGACCACGCGACCAGTTATTTAACGAGGTTCAGAATTACGGAGTTTTTGGACTTTGTCCATCGTCCGTATTCTGGAAACTAGGAAACACAGCATTGCGGAAAGTGGATCTGCTTCCGTCTTCAAGTGGCGGGGGAATACTCCTACTCAATTGGGTCCCTTAGAAAGAGGTGACCTCGATCACTGGACAACCCGTCAGATTCACTACAGCTATTTAATCACCTAAGACCAGGCAAATTTGGCGGGAGATAACAAAAAATACGCAATAAAAATTATGATAAAATACGTACGTTCGTGGAACCATGATTGAGACGGAGATAAAAATGTATGCTACTAACCTAGCCAATAAAACCAAGTGCATTGGTATCAATGCATAGAAAAACTGAATAAAAAATGGAAAATTTTATTAAGACATGTAGTGCCTACCGCTAGCGCCATCTGTGAAGTAAAACCTGATCACTCGAGACTAAAACCTTATGGAAACCCATGAAGAGTATATCACATCATACAGATCTCTGTGAGCTTGAAACCTCATTGTTGATGAGGAGGATATAGGAGAAATGCCTAAATTCCCACCAAATTAGCCTGGTTTCAGTTGATTAAATAGCTGTAGTGAATCTGACAGGGGTTGTCCACTGATTGAGGTTAGCTATTTCCAAGGCACCCAACTGAGTAGATGTCTTCCCGGCACCTTATCTGAGGATAAAAACAGATCGAGTTTCCGAAACGTTGTTATTTCTAGTTTCTAGAATACCGGACGTTGGGAAAAGTCCAAAACCCAGTAATTCTGATTTTTTTTTCTGTGGCGCTACAGCCCCAATTTGCGCCTACGCCTACCTCCATGAAACTCTCCGTTTCACTTCGGTTTACTAGATCTTACACATACGGTAGGACTCCTTGGGCGAGTGATCAGCTCGTCGCAAGGCCTCTACCTGTAGACAAATACAGAAAAACGCACACAAACATCCATGCCCTGAGTGGGATTCGAACCCACGATCCCGGCTTCCGAGCGATCGAAGACAGTGCTTGCCTTAGACCGCTCGGCTACCGTGACCGGCCAGAAATTCTGATTACCTTACACAATCGCCAAAACCCTTTAGATTCTGCTCTTTAATGAGAGTTTGACAGAACAGGTTTTACATGTCACTGTACGTCTCCAGTATCAATAGAGTGGACATTACGGTACATATTATTTTATCCACCCTGTTACAAAGAACCCTAAGTAGCAACATACTTCCTGACTCCTACATTCATCTTTCTTTTTATACGGATCCACGTTCCTGGTCTTCTCCTAACGGGCATGACAGAAAATAAAGCGAGATAAACAAAACAAAGCATCCTGAGTATTATGAATGCCACGTTAAACTCTCCAGATAGAAATGAAGTCAGATGTTACGCACATCTCCATAGTATTACGTCACATGAATGACGACCGAAAGGCGTTAGAAAAAGAAGAGAGCTCCACAGGAAACAAGAGTAATTTTTCAACATTTGCCTCGTGAAAGGGCCAGAGAGACAGAAAAGATGTAATCCCTAAGCTTAGCAGATTTTTTTTCCACGAGGTATTTATACAGTGTTTGCATTATAATATCGTGACGAGATGTGAGGGTCGTGTACACGGTTACGGGCTGAATGACGCCTCGGTTTAACCCACACCAAGCATTATCTATGGTTTTCTGGACTGTGATAATGTGAAATCTTATCGGTGGATACCAATGTTTCGGAGACACGTGCAGCCGCCATCTTCATGGGTGAACCCTGAAAATACAGGCTACACGTGCCTTCGAAACATTGTCACAATTCAGAAAACCATATCTATAAATACACCCATGTCATAACCCCAAATCTTAATATTAATACTACCCGACCATATTTCGACTCTGTATCCCGATCACGATCCCTGAAGATGGAAATAGTTTGCTCCTCCGAAATGGTGTCGCAACCCAGAAAATCATAATCTTAAAATATGCGACCATGAAAACTTCAAATCTTGCAAAGTTATTAACCGTCACTATTCGAAGCTGGAGCTCATTCAGGTTAGAACCATGAAGATAGGAGCTGTATGTTTCTCCGAAACGGTGTCACATATACTTATAGGCCACGGTCATATTGATACTATCAGCTTATTTGCGATGGTGGAGCCCGATTTCAGCCTTCGAAAGATCGTATTTAGACACGGCACTCATTAAATGGACGAACAAGGCGTCGTTCGATCTACCCCAGATCAGCAGTTCTTGGTGTTACAGGACGATCTTGCCTGGGTCTCCTCTGCTGTAAAGGGCTTCTATCAAAACATATGGTAGGACCAACAGGATGGAGGGTGCATATACCGTCACATCATAAACACACCTCACATAAATATTCATGTTCTTTTGCAGCATGTCTTCCGGATTCTGATACCTTGCATTTTTAGAGGTGTACCGGCGTTTCGGAGGAAGATGCTGCATCCATCTTCAGGATTGAAGTCACTACGCCGAGGATGTGGCCAGCTTATATAAGCATATTTACAAGAAATTCTGATTTTCTTTAATTCGGGGGGAGGGGTGAGTCTCAGTCCATTTGGCACGCCGGCTACTAGTGGGTCTATTGTACCAACCCTGGATGATGGATGTGTATGGAGCATTCCGTGCAATAATAATTGGCAGGGGTAACCGTCGTACTCGAGAAAACTTGTCTTTGACACTTTGTTCAAAAGTCCCAAATGACCTGACCTACTATCGAACCAGGGAAGTCGCGGTGGAAGGAATGTATTTGCTCAGAACTGACAGGGTTTGAGAGAAAGAGGCAGCATGTTCAGTCCAAACGTTTGTATTTACCTCCAAAACTGCACGGTGTCCCAACCGAGAAGATCACAAACTGAACCTCACCACCGTGAATCTGAAATGTCACACCCATGGTCTTAGCGGGATTCGAACGTGAGGAACTCAAGTTTAGATTATTTCCTGAATAATTTTGTTGCTTATTTAACGCTGGTTTCAGTAACTAAACTACAGGGTGTCAAATGGATGGATGATAGATGAATTAGAAAGGATCTGGCAGGATCCTACAGTTAAACAGCGTAGAATGTGTAAAGGTAAAGATAAAGTTTAAAGGTACCCTGACAACAGGCCATGGAGGCCCATAGGGTTGTGAGATGTTGAGGCTCCCACATTTTCTAGACAATCGGCTCACAGATGCGGTGAGGTTGTCAGCCTTACTCGGCGGCCGCCCTTTACCCCCAGGAATATTCCTGGTATTTAGTTCTCTTAGAGGCTGAGTCGACCACAGAGCCATAGGTAAATCGAAAAAAAAAAAATCCACCTCATCGGGATTCGATCTCGTGACTTTCCGGCTTGTAGCGTAGTGCCTCAGCCAACTACGTTACCGCGTGCCCCCATTGTAGAATGTGACGCAAATTAAAACGTTTTAAATATAATTTACTCTAAAATTAAATGAAACAGTTAGTAAATTAGTATGAAACTAAAATTAAACAATGTTTTTATGACTGTGTAACTTTAAACTTTCATGAATAACATTTTTAATTTTATGGCTGGAAGACCGTCAAGGCACATTATTATGAATTTCACGGTATGTGGGCAATATCTGATATTTTCTCGGGGAACTTTCACGCTGACCGTTCTGAAATAACGAAAAGAAATGAAGGGACAGAAGAGCACAGAAAGGAAAATGAGCGATGGAACCGAACAAATATTTTTTCCCGAACAGAGTCCACTCTTTCTACTGCAGCAGAAGCAAAACATTTAAACACAACCACGTTCTATTTTAACCAAAGAGAAACAAGAGATCAGGATGAGGACGCAACGGGAGAGAAAAGCCAAGAAATAAAAAAGAAAGTAAGCGTCCTATAGAAAAAGGAAGATGGGCAACTTCTTTTTGTCTGCCCTGCGCAGTTTCCGTTCTGCCGCGCTCAAGCAATGTAACTCCCCACAGCAACTAAGTAGAAAATAAACAGCATGGAAGATGTAAAGGGTGACAGCATTTTGTTCCGAGCTAAATAGCATCCCCCCCCAAGCGGGGAAATTTTGGAAAATGCGAAAGTTAATTTTGTGACGAATCTCTTCAACTGCTTCCCCACTTTACGGAGACAAACACTCGACTTGAGTTTTACATTTATTGTTCAAACGTCTATACAGTAAAACCGATTAACTGCTATTAGGTACATGAAAGCGAAAACGTCACCACCATGGCCAACTTCATCATCATCCTAAGCGTCCTCCTCACCAGAGCCCGGATTTTGATGACGTGTCATCTTTTTTTTCCCTTGTATCCTATACGATGCTCTTAAATATATAAATCTCGGATATGAACTGCTGGTTGCAGAAATGTAAATTTTATAGGTATTTTTTTGTCATTTTTTGACATTTTTAGGTTTAAGGTCATTTTTTAATTTCTGGGGTAATACTTTGCCCGCAGTATTTATAGGGAGGATAATTGCAAAATAGCCGGTCACGGTAGCCGAGCGGTCTAAGGCATGTACTGTCTTCGCTCGCTTGGAAACCGGGATCGTGGGTTCGAATCCCACTCAGGGCATGGATGTCTAGTTTGTGTGTGTGCGTTTTTCTGTGCTTGTGTACAGGTAGAGGCCTTGCGACGAGCTGATCACCCGCTCAAGGAGTCCTACCGAATGTGTAAGATCTAGAAAAACCGAAGTGAGCGGAGAAGTTCATAGAGGTATGCCTAGGCCCACTGGGGCTGTAGTGCCAAGGAAGAAGAAATCCAAAATAATGTTCAGTTTCCTCAACTACATAGGTTACAAACAGCTGAAAGGAACAATTCAAATTAAAAAGGATTTAGAAGGAAAGGACCGTGGCCTATTTTAATATACTAGGTCAACCCGTAACTGTAGAGAGTTGGGGGAAACCGAGAAAACGCTGAGATTATATTTGGAGACCGGGACCTCCCGACTACGAAGCAGGAATGCCAAAAATGACTCGGTGAGCTGCGCCTTTGTGCGGGGAATGTACTGCAGGAGTTCATCATAACCGGAAGGACTATACTCGTACTTTGCATCTTCTTGCAGCCACTTCCAGGGGAGCATGATTTAGGTATGTAATTCCACGCCGCACAAGTTGTGTCTAACTTACTGCGGGACGCTGTTCTTCTCCTAGTTTCTAGTGCCGTTGTAGGGGTTAGATACAGGATTGGGAGGGGAGGGGGGCCTCTAGGTATGGGTGTATATTATATACTGGCTTTAATACAAAGTTTTGTTGGGAAACCCTCGTGGACTGGAGACGTTAGCTGGGTACAGCGTTCAGAAGTAACTAGAAGACGGGCTTCAGGTCAGACCACGGCGCTCTTCTGTAACATATGGGATGGGTGTAGACAAGGATAAGGCGCGGGAAGGAGATCAACTGAACTCCACTTCTCACAACTGGAAAATCTAATCCACAGTGACTAGAAGGTCATGAAAATGATATCGTGAAATTATGATCGTTATTAATTTATATTGGAAACTTGAACCCCTGAGGGCTCCAAATAATGCACTAACGTTTCATTTTAACAGAAGAGGCATAAGGACACAAACCACATAAATTTAACATAGTAAATATTAAGCATTAATAACATTTTAATTCAAATAATTGTAAATAACTTTTATAAAAAAAACATCTAAGTATGTATTACGAACTTTGTAATAGTAGTTCCTGAACATGTTGATGAATGATGATCAGCTGACCGAAATATGTAAAGGTAATAAATATATACAAATTGAATCACACTCGAAGGTATCATCAATATAATTCTATAATTCACTTGAAATAGCTTGCATGATCCGAATAAGTGTGTTGCCAGACAAGTGTAGATCTCATATCCCCAATTGCTTTATAAAACCTTCCAAAAAGGCAATCAGAATCAGTCGTGAACGCTTCCATCATGAACTCACCACTTTAAATTGTCTTATTCATCCTCCCTGCGAGCAGGTGAGCAATTTTAAGCGGAGCAATGAGATGCATTTTCAGATTTTACTGTGAGTCTAGTGAGAAACGACTGTTGGGCTTCGTTTATTTCCTTCTCCTTAATTCAGCTTCAAGTGGACAGTTAGATCAATGGAGTTGTGATTAGCCTTGAAGTGACGATTCTTCTCCACTGCAACACTGCCACACCTCACAGAAGCAGGCACGTTTCCCTTTGTCTGACGAGATACGATCTTTCCCGCTCGGCACTGAAACTAAAGGTCCGTTGTTTCTTATCTGGCCAGCTAATTTTGAGGCAAACTGTAGCAAAATTAGTGAAGAAAATCACTTCAATTTTGATGCATCGCGAAGTGCCAGATAACAAATGCAGCACGAAATTTCTGTATATCATATACAGCCCACATTCCATACGTGGACTGGGAACCTCGAGCCTGCTAAACGGTAGCTGATGAATGCCGGGGGGGGGTCCACGATCTCTCACCCGTCGCGGAGAGGAAACTCGGTACACACACAGCCTACGCTGCATCTTGGTCTGACTGACCAGTCGCAGACAGCTACGTAAAGTCTTTGTGGGCGTCGTGGCGAAACGAGGGCCAAGATATCAAATTAAAGGTGAAGCGTCCTGGTTGGCCAAACGCTCCGGTTGCTTGATCCCCCATTCCCAATACAGAGCAGGCTGGGTAGTCCCTAGGGCACTCAAGTGAATTTCGTAGTGTAAAGTCCCTGCGTTTGTCGGGGAATCAAACCTCGATCGTCTAGCCCGTAGGGTCACTTTAAGCATTGAATTACCTTGTCATACTATTTGGGTTCCTTAAAATCAACTGGTCATTACGTTTTGGCCAATGGGCAGATTAAAGAAGACATTCTATTATGCAGTTATACAAAGCTAAGCCATAACATAGGAGTTTCGAGAGAAGAATGTTACAGTTTTGTGGGGTGAGTGTACAAGGTCTGAGCGGTTGGCTGGAAGCATCGGATGTGGAGGGTCGGAGGACCACATTAAACAAAGCGTGAATGCCGATCGCTTTAAATATTTGACCAGTCCCGAGCAGGCCCAGCTAGCGGCGGAGGGCTAAAAGGAATAAGAAATGAGGAAGCGATGGCTCCAAATCCTCCGGGAAGCCAAGAAGTTGCGGGAAACAGATGCAACCGAGCAGACTAGCAGTTGAACATACAGAAGAAGAGGACGGAAGAAAGAAGGTAAAAGGAAGAAAAAAGGAGGAGGAAGCAGTAATAAACACGCGCACTCTGCAGAGTGCAGCGGGTCTCAAGAAAAGTGGAGTCAGAGGGAGACACGGATATGAGGTGACTATCAAAAGTCGAATATAACAATATAAAGCCCTTAGGTGGATATACACGGTTAGACATAAGAGAGAAACACTGAAATTCGTGACAAACGTAAGCTCAACAATACAATTAGTTGAATAGTTCATTACATAAACGAAGAAACAAATGACCATATAGAGAGAATAAATGAAATTGGCAGGAGATAATAGGAAACGACAGACTTACAGGATGACGAAAGTGTAACATCACGGACGTCAGAGAGAGAGAGTTGTGAGGCCGCTACATGCAGTAAACTGGCAAGTCTATGGATGCGAGAGCAGAAGAATATATAACAAATAACGAAGGAAGGCGACAATGTAAGTTGACAAGTGTTCAATTTTTAAAACGCTCTTTACGAGAGAAGAGTAAGATGAGTAACCTAGCAGAGCTACCGTATTTATCCAGTAGCAATTGCCGAACGGACTTAGATAATTTAGATCAAGCGGGATCCGTAGTCTAGAGCTAACGTTCCCACCTCATGACTCGTAGTACGCGGGTTCAAATACCGGCGGAGGTCGTCGAATTTTTAAGGGCGGAAAAATTCAGGGAACAAGTCCTCCGGGAGGGACTTTAAGCCGTGGGTTCCGTGTCGTAGCTTTATGGCACGTAAAAGAACCTCATATCTCCAAAGGATGTCACTGAGCCAAATTACGGACGTTTCCCGCCCAACAGCAGTCTCCAATACCTCTGGTAGATGGGGGAAACATTATAGATACCTCTCAGCTAGTAGAGCCGGTCTCGCTGGCTGGGCGGGATTGATGGTAAGCACCAGTACCGGTAGGATATAGAGACTGGTAGAAATTATAAAGGGAAGCACAATGGACCAATACAGGTCTCAGTGCATGGGGAAACCCACCCTCTCCAATAACTAACTAACTAACTTACTTACTAGATAATTTAGATTGATTTTCTGAATTATTACTCCGTATAAACTGGTATATGGTTATCAACTTTTTGGAGGTGGCATATTTCCTCGAATCGTTAACAAATACCTACTAGATTACTCGCATTCATACTAGTAAAACCATAATTTAAATTTCACGGCAGTAAAACTTTGCTATTTCATATGAATTTTGGTAGGTATTTTATTACTCACGTATTTTTAAATGTTGCGGGGCAATTACAAAGCTCAACTTCATCTCTCCAGAATGTCGGTTCCTGCAATAATTGTTACGTGACATGTTGGCATCTGCCGTATGTCCCACTGTCCCAGAGACAAGGTTTCAAGGCCATGTTGAACAAGAGCGTAAAGATCATTAATGTCTGTTCACTGCTGAACACATGTAGACTGGAGGATACTGCAGAGGCATTGTACACAGGCACATTGTTTAATAATCAGTCAAGTGTACATTGCATCAAAAAGAAACGTGGCAAGTTAAACAGACAGACCAAACCTTCAAAATAAACAATTTTGATCTCTAATTATATTTCCCACATATAATCGCATCACTGGTCCACTCCTGTACATCAAAACACTCTTGCACTGTATACGTTAGCTGTCAACAAACAAAAATATTTTGTGGCAAAGGCGGAAACTGCAATGTCGATTGAAACATAGGCACCTCTCAGAGACACCTGACGACCGTGCCCGCAACTACGGGTATTAACAACACTGACTGTTACAGAACGATAAAATAACAACATACACGTAAATATGGGAGCCAGCTTAGTCCACATAGCGATTGGGCTACAAGAGTGCACGTCACAGGAATCATGGATTGATCCCGGTAAGGAAACGTGTTTTTTTCTCCATAATATCCAGCTCGTCTGTGAGGCCCATCCAGCCTTCTATACAACGGTACTGGAGCCTACTTCCCGGGGTTAAAGCGGCAGGGGCGCGAAGTTGGTGGAGCTATACCTCCACTCTCACATACGTCTTCATGGCCTAGTGTCTAATTAATTAATGCAAGAGATAATATTACTTTATATATATATATATGTACGGACGCCGGTCACAGTATCCGAGCTGTCTAAGGCATGCACTGTCTTCGCTCGCTTGGAAACCGGGATCGTGGGTTCGAATCCCATTCAGGGCATGGATGTTTGTGTGCGTTTTTCTGTATTTGTGTACAGGTAGAGGCCTTGCGACGAGCTGATCACCCGCCCAAGGAGTCCTACCGAATGTGTAAGATCTAGAAAAACCGAAGTGAACGGAGAAGTTCATGGAGGTAGGCCTAGGCCCACTGGGGCTGTAGTGCCAAGGGGGAACAAAATGTACGGACGGGATGCGTTAATGCACACGACATGTTAATCTGTCAGATCAGAGGTTTCAGTTCACAATACAGGACATTGCAATACATCTTCACAGGGCACAATTCGAATTGTCACCGGACTTCATTATAGGCCCGGTAATTTGTATTAGATCTTTCCTGTAAGTTACTGTGAATTACATTTATATCTGAAGAATGCTGTTTTCTTGGATGTGGCGCCTTGTACATATTATGTTAACCGGCATTTCGGAGGAAGGTATTGCCTCCACCTAGGGGTATAAGAAACCCGCGAGCGAGGATCCAGCGTGAGCAAGTGGCTGCAGTCTGCATTCTTCATAGTCACCGCCGTGAAAACCTCAAATCTTGCATACATTTACATCTGACTGCAAAGCTGGATTATATCTCGTGACTTACCGCTTGCCTAGTGACAATCACTGCAACGGGGCAATTGTTAAACTTCAACTCCTCTAATTTTTTGTATCGATGGGTGATCACCTCCATGCTCTAGGGGGAACACAACACGGGTCACTGGACAGGAGGCTAGATGTCCCGTAGATTCCGTCTGTATGTAGCAGAGAATCGAATCCCGGTCTCCAGTTAATTTAATTATTAAGCTATCCATTCTTATGCATTCAAAAGTACAGAGTTCATATTTGCTTGGAAAAAGATTCTGCAGCCACGACAAGCGTTCGCTTTGCCTAGGGAAAATCCATGGCTTGAAAAAGAACCGAGGAAAAAGACAAAAAAAAAAAGATCAAATAAGAAAGCAGACATAACCACTCCAGCATTTCATTTATCGGATTGCTTCTACTCTGCCTTCAGCAAATTTAACTGTCTCTCCTTCTCCTTCCGTTCCTTTCATTCTCCATAACGGAGCGCGATAAAACATACGTGAAAGAAGCGGCAGAGAGCAGAGCCTGCATTTCAGTTGCTCACAAGTAGCGGGGATGGCTTCCTGAGTATTCTCGACTGCCATGTCCAAACAAATAATACTTAACAATGATACACCAAACGTATCATTACATATAGATCTGTAAACGCACGTAACGAGGGTCGAAGCAGATGGAGAGTAAAGTTCTTTCCGATCTTCGTTTTCTTGTATTCTTCTTCTGAAACCTCACGAACCCTCTTCCGGCTTTTGAATTTCCTGTTTTGAATGTGCCTATGACCGCCTCTGTGGTCTAGTGGTCAGAGTTCTGGGCTACAGATCCAGAGGTGCCGATTTCGATTCCCAGCACTACCAGGTTTCCTGAGAAATAGTGGGTCTGGAACTGGGTTCACTTAACCTCGTGAGGATAATTGAGGAGCTATTTCAAGAAAATAGCGGCTCCGTTCTAGAGAACCGAGATTAACAGCCGCGAGGATTGGTTGCGCTGAACACGTGACACCCTCTATCCGCAAAAGTTGGCACTAACTTCGCCGACAAGCGACGGTTGCTCGATCGGTATAGTTCGCTTGCGGACTACAGCCCACAGAGTTATTTTTAATGTGTCTATATTTACAACCAAAGGAACAAGCGAAATACCCAGGAATAACCTTTGACAACAAACTAAACCAGAGACAACACATAATCAAGAAAAGAAAACAGATGGACCAAAAAACCAAAGAACTCAACTGGCTCACAGGAAGAAAATACCACCCCTCCATCGAAAACAAGTTAGTAATCTACAAAACAGTCATCAAGCCTATATGGACATACGGCATAGAACTCTGGGGCTGCACCAGCAAATCCTACATTGCCGAACCATCAGGAACGCACCATGGTATGTATCGAACCGCACCCTACACACAGATCTAAAAACTCCTTACGTAACAGAAGTCATCCGAGAAAACAGCACCAAGTACTTCAGCAAACTAGAAAATCACTACAATCCCCTTCTTCAACCACTACTACAGCCTCACCAAAACCGAAAACTCAAAATAATTTGGCCACCAGATTTAAGGAACTGAGGAAAACACCAATGTAATTTATTCCGCTCACGCCATGAAGAGTGTACAATAAATAGCTATTATATTGTACACCAATCGGCACATTGACTTAAGATTGTACAAACTGATTGTCAATAAAGGAGAAAGAAAAAAAAACGTGTCTATATAGGAAAGTTCGGGAGACTGAAACCATCGGGCGAAGAGGACACTTTCTATGTAGACTTCCACATAGGGTTGTTTTTTAGCTTCTCGGGTTGGGGTGAGACTGAGTTCACTTGGTACTTTGGCCAGTAATTGGCCTATTTTACTAGCCCCAGGTGATAGATTATGATAGTAGAGCAGTCGGTGGAAGGAGAACCGGTAGGGTGAACCGAAGTACTCGGAGAAGACTTGCCCAAGTGCCACTTTCTCCACCACAAACTACACATTATCTGACCTGGTCTCGAACTCGGGCAGCCGCGGTGTGAAGCGGGCGACTAAGTGCCTGAGCTGTGGCACGGCCTCCCGTCAGGGTAACTAGTGACGCTGTGACCTCACCTGTTATCTGCAAAATGGATTGAGAAGGATATTTGAATGATCATTTTTGTTTCGAAGTAGGTGGTTTAAGGTAGGCTAGGCCAAAGAGTTTTCAAACATTCGGAGATGTTAATGTTACAGTTTACGCAGACGTGCTAACCTGAATTTGCAGTTTCTCGCTATTACCGCTGCCGTTAAAGCGTACTCTTGTATTCTGAGCGCCAAACCAATTATTAGCAGACCGCCTGTGCTACCAGACGTTATTAGATGTCAATAAGTGAGGTCGGGTGAACAGGTCTGCTTTGGAGAATTTTAAAACTTAATGAAGTTTAATTTCTTGAAATGAAATTCCCAACAATAGCTCCGCTTCGAGTAGTTTTGGATGACAGAATATACGGATAAGTCTAAGAGCTCTCCGACGAGGTAGAAACATTTGTCACGTAGCAGAACTCTTCAAATTACCACGCACATGACTTCATTGCGAAATAATTGCATAGGGTAATACCACAAAGCCAGAAGTTGGCTAAATCATATTCACCCCTGGTGAATAAAGTGGTCTGGCAGCAAGAAATGTTCGGTCCTATACACACCCTGGCTTGCGGGTAAATAGAACAATGTTGATGCTTTACATAATTCGATATATGACTTTAGACTGGAATGAAATTATGACAGAAAAGTACAAATTACTGAGGAGAGGCCAGCCTTTCCAATAATGACATACAGTTAACTTTACAATCACTGATATGACGTAATAGCTGGTTTTCCTTTTTGAGGTTCGATTCTTGCTGCCTTTTCCTTAACGTTGGTTTCAAACGATTTTGCAAGTTTCGAGAATCTTTGTCCATTTTGTTTTAGTACGCTGAACCATTTGTGTGTGTGTGCAATCGCCTACTGTTTCATCTATAATACAGAATACTTTCGTTCAGTGGTCTCCATGCCTATCCGCATTCCTGCTCATGTTCCTGTCTCTCCGTGTGTGTGTGTGTGTATAAACACACACACATAATTTCCGAAGTTCGTCTGTCCCACTCTATTCCTCGCAAATGGCGCGTTGTAGAAAAATGATGAGGCGAGAAAATGTTCCTCTTGCACAGATATCCCCTGGACAATTGTTAATTTTGCTGCTACGTGCATGGGTTCGAGTCCAAGTCAACGTGCTTCTCCTTTACTTATTGAAGTAATGAAAACAATAGGATAATAAGAGAGGTGGGTTGCTGAAAAAGTGATCATAACAACAGTGGACTTGAGACAAGGGAACTGTTAACAGCTGTGGGTCCATAACAATGGAATCGTGACAATGACGTGATCATTCCTAGGATATGGGTGAAAATCTTCTCTCGTTGCTTGGATCCAGGGGAAGAACATAAAACGTATCTTCCGCCGATAATAACTTAGCGGGGAAAATTCAACTTTTTTCCTATCGCCGCTGGATAACTGATAGGAATTAGGTGTAGATATTGTGACATATGGACCCGTTGCTAGGCAACGACCTGTAAACAGTAACAGAGGAACAGTGTTTTCTGTGCGGTCCATGCCGAGGTGTTATAAGCATGAGAGTCAGCGAGAGTCAGTTGAGCTGTTAGTTGGTTGGTGTGTGACTGAGCGAGGGAATTGCTGAGGCTCAGTTCTGATCTGTTGCTGTGAGATGGTAGCTGAGGCCGGGGATAGTTCTGGAACCCAGATGAACTGGAACGTCTGCCGTTGGAAGATGCTACCGAGCAACGGCTAGTGAAGACGTGACTGTGGACACTAGTGTGTCTGTGTGTGTAACAATGAATTGTGTAGTCACGCGCTATATCAAAGGCTCCAATGAATCCGACTATCAATCCAAAATCCGCCTATATTCACTACATATACATGACAATATATATGGATTGGGAAACGAATACTGGGGGAAGAGACAGAGAGAAATGTGTGCATGAAATGGATGAAGGGAAGGCAAGAACGGAGGTGAGGAAGTTTACTAAATCGAAGTGTCAGATTTGTCTGCATGAGAACGGTAGATTTTCCTTATCTGTAGTTTTCTTAGAGAACTTGTTAGTAACTTAAACGACAAGGCGTCGAATGATATGTCGGATGTTACTGAATAATTAACTGGAAATACGTGGAAGGAACCGGTCATGTTCTAAGGTAAGGTAGTATCCTCCAGCACCCGCCTCTAAGAACTAAAGAAAAACTGCCCGAACAGCAGACATTCCGGCCGACATGTGAAATTGGTGCTTCCGAATACTTACTTACTTACTTACTCATGGAGCTGAGCCCTTCTTGAGGAGCCGCCAATTCAGCAGCTATTCAAGAATTTCCCAGCTTTTTATGGAACCTAAAGGTTCATTACCGTGTTCACAAGAGCCCTCCACTGGTCCCTTTCCTGCGACAGATCAATCCAATCCATACCACCCCACCCTATCTCTCTAAGATCCATTTTAATATTGTCCAGCCACCTACGCCTTGGCCTTCCCAGTGGTCTCTTTCCTCCTGACTTTCCCACCAATATCCTATTTTCACCCATTCGTGTTACATGCCTTGCCTACCTCATCCTCGGTGATCCTGAATACAGATCAGAAATCGAAAAGATCATATAAGAAAGCAGTCCTTCATAATTATTTTCGTGTCTGAATATCACTTTTTTTTTCTGTGGCGCTACAGCCTCAGTGGGCCTAGGCCTACCTCCATGAAACTCTCCTTTTCACTTCGGTTTACTAGATCTTAGACATACGGTAGGACTCCTTGGGCGGCTGATCAGCTCGTCGCAAGGCCTCTACCTGTACACAAACACTATACATCCATGCCCTGAGTGGGATTCGAACCCACGATCCGGGCGAAGACAGTGCACGCCTTAGACCGCTCGGCTTCCGTGACCGGCATGTCATATTTCTTCAGTCCTATATTTCACCCACTTTAGCAGGATCTTGGCTCAAAATCCTACGCATCAAACTGTATCATCTTGTGTTAATCTTCATTTAGAGGAAGGCAGAATGGGAGGAGAGGATATGAAAACATCAGTAAGCGAGAAAATGATTCAACAGAGGAGGGGGGATCGACGGAAAACAATAACCCGTTTTATAGCGGTTTCGGTGTTGGGAGGGGCACGCGTTCGGATGATTCCCTCAGTCTTACCATTCGAACACTAATGACTCGGGGGCCACGCAGGCAATACAAAGAATTCATCTGCTGAAGGGAAGTAAATGAGATGCTAAAGCAAAATAGACAGGCTGTCGATACTGGGAAGAGGATGTGAACTGGAGGAAGAAATACGGAAAACGAAAAGCCAAGCGATGAAGAAGAATTGAAATGTTCTTTGATGCGAAAGAGCAAGAGGAGGAAAAAGAAATCGATGTTTCATACTGAACGAGGAATCGATTGGAAGCGAGGCAATGCATAGCGATATGTCATCCTTATGTTACACCAATTTCTTTCTATTTTTTAGTTGCCTTTTGTTTATTTTCATTTTATTCTTACGTTCACAAAATAAAAGGCCAACAGAAGAGAGACGAGGAAAATAAATAAAAGACGAAAGGAAATAATATAAAACATACGTTCAGGAGGCAAACAAACGCGAATTCAGAGCTCATTTTGGGTCTAAGGCCTACGGACGCTTTCTACCAATGATTGGAAACAATTCCAGGCGATCATGTGAGGACACATGTACCCTTACAGACGCATCTGTTGCTCTCTTTCTGGCCTCAGGGGTGCCTAAGTTTTTCAACATAAGCGACAACAAACTTAGGCCGCAATACAAGGCCTTAATCGAAACTTTAATAAAAACTATGCATCTGGTTAAGAATCTCCATATTTTACCGAAGGTTCATCACAGAGTACACAAATTCCAGACACGGAACTTCGTTTTGAGCCAAAAAGTACCATTCCAAAAAAACTTCAAGATCTCTTTTAATGATTCCCATCTCCGAAGGTAGTTCTCCTAAGTGGCCCTTACATTTGATGTTTTCCAGCAGGCATTTCGTACAAATATATTATTTCATCTTCTTCTAAATTTGCCAGCCTAATAACACTATTATCGTCATTTATTGTGAGTATGAAACATGGTCCCTCACCGTAGGTTTATTGCAGAGTCTATAAAACACTGAAGAATATTGTCACGTGACTAATAATAACGGGATCTAGATTCGATGATTGGGTTTACTGGTACTTCCATTACAATTACAACCAATTATAACAGCTCACAATCAATGGCTACCTAAGGTTCGCTCCAATCCTCACTGGACTACGCGTGTCTTCCCTTCTGCGTGACTGACTTGGTTCTGATTTACGAATCGGTCTCTTCTTGGGCTCCCGGTGTCCGCTGGTTAACACTCCAAAACTGAACACTAAACTTCTGAATTCTCTTACGAACACTAAGGACGAATGACGAGTGAAGAATCTCTGATCTGTTCACTTTCCTGGACTGAATTAACTTCCAGGCGAACCGAATGTAGGTCACCAGGTCTACAGTTCCTCTGTTATTCTGTTTTTCTGTCTTTATTCGTTGCAACGGGAACGTGCTCACCGAACCGTTGTTCAGCAATGGACTATTGCGGCTTGTCACAGGAATTTGTGTGAGCGAACCGTTGGCTAGCAGTGGACTATTCCGGCTTTCAGGTGTCATGTCACACTATGTATCTATAAACAAAAAATATGAGATATATCTGAAGACGTATGTTGTGGGGAAGTTACACATTTTGCTCTTCAATGAAGCTGCTATAACGATAAAGGTTGGCGGAATATATAGCACGCATGGGCAGACACGAAATGGGGGTACAATTATAGTTATAGACGTTAGGAGACATACAAAGTGCAAATATGATGCTGCCAAACGAACCAAAATTTAGTCCGCCTCACAAGTTTCAGTGTAGATAATATAACATAATATAAATAACATTAAATTTTACAGAGCCCAATTGGGTAGTTCCGGAGATGAAACAAGCGGAAGGTAGGAAAATCCTTTCATGCCTTTTTCTGTTGTGCAAAGAACTTGTAGAAATGTTCTGGTGAACAAGAAAGTGTTTGGTAAATCCGAGAAAAAACAGCAAATATAACACTACGTTGCCTTCCTGAAAAGAGTGAAATGAATTTTTAAAATTTAAGTTTATAAACCAATCAGATGTCGATAATCATAAGAAGTTCAGATCTATATTTCGGTTCGTATGTTTAATACCAGAAGCTACTCAGCAGATTTCGATTACATTTGGTATTAAAAGTCTGCATCAAAATTCGCTTGGTCATTATAATTTTGATTCGCATAGTTTTCATATTCACACAAAGCTCTAACTCCAAAATTTTCTCAACGACTACTAACTGTACCAAATCTCTTACATGGCGTGAAATACGTACCAAAACTCGTACATGGCATGAAATATGCATCTCCTTAAGATGTTCGTATGTAACCTCCACGTAAAACGATTTCCGTCATGGTGAGTAATCAATAGAAGTAAATGACAAAATTAGGCACCCGGAACAATAGACGTGGTTCTATGTTATTAATATTTTATTCAGAATTTCTGCCCGTAGAATGCAACGTAAAGGCAAAGAAGGCAAAAATTATATTTAAATAATTTATAATTAGGAAATCGTCGTTTATTCTAAAGTAGCCTGTTCATCACATCCCTCGCTTCCATACGTGTAATAAAATACATGAGGAAGAAATATAATATATTAGCCTGTTATTATCCTGATGAGGTCAGTGGATTTTTTCAGTTGACCTAATCCTTCCAGCCGCACTATGGCCCGGGGATTTACTCAGCATCTAACAGAAATGAGTACCAGAAATTAATTAAATAATTTTCCTGGGGAGTAAAGCGCGGCCGACACGTAAGGCTGACAACCTTACCGTCATTTTGAGCCGATTGTCTAGATAATGTGGGATCCTCAACGTCTCACAACCTTATGGGCTTTCACGGCCTGGTACAGGGATAGCTTTACTTTTTTCTTATCAGCCTATTATTAGCTAGCCTTTCCTACCATAGATTTCGTTACAGCTCTATGTTACAGATTTGGTTCATCTTGGTCCGACACACTAGCAATATTACAAAAGGCTAATCAGCTCTGTCCAGTGTGACTGATAAAATAACAGCAAAGCGCGACCCGAACAACAGGACGACAGCAAAGAGTCCTATTCATAAAACGACGGAACCACGAGGTGGTGGACACTCAACTTCCTTTAAAGAGAGGAAATATAGAGGACACGAACCAAACTTATTCTAAAAATAAAAATAAAAAAAATTAAGAAGAAACTTTTTAAACCACAGATTTAAAAGACAAATTGTAATAATTTGTAAATATTTTAATACATTCATATACGTCGCTGTAGTTGTTAAAGGGTCACATTTTATATTCATGGCATTGTGATGATACTGTATGTATGTATTGATATTGACCAATCACATTGTAATAGTAGTTTCTGCCCCTATTGATATATCCTTCTAAAGATGGTCTCTCAGACCGAAACATGTAAAGGATAAAAAATTAAAAAGGAGAGAAAAAAAACATTTATCAGTCACACTGGACTGATTAACCTTTTGTAACTACGTATGTTACAGACCTTGAAATCCCATTTCTGTCAGAAGGGTTTGTGTCGAGTTTGGACAGCTAAAATAAATAAGAACTGGTTTGTTTGCATTTGCAATAAATCAGTATCAAGACAATAGAAAAATGCTTTTGGAAAATATGTTTACTTTGCTGGTGGATAACTTTCCTCTCGCTGCCACCAAGATTTTCTTCTGGAGGAAAACAAACAGATTACCACTGGACGCAATAATGGCAAGCAATAAATCCTTGAGATCATCATAATATCCCTTTATGACTATGTCCCTCCCCACATAACAACATTTAAGCGCTTGTTGGTGACCATCATCAATGGTCACTGGCGGGAGGGGGGGGGGGTTCTGTGACGTAACTGCCTTTCTGCAGACATCTCAGCGCAAGAATGTTTTATATTTCATCTCGAGCGCCCTTGTCCGGTTATTAGGGGAAGGATATGTAATTCCGAGCGTATGCTTCCCTAGAGCTATGAGAAACGCAGACAATTATAACATGACGTCATTCGCAGATTATACTCGGCATCTACGATTCTTATAGGAAGAGCAGTGAAGGTATCAACGCACCACTACGCATACGAGGAAGAGGAACGTACAGGTGACGCCTCGTGGCTCTAGATGGAAGTAACGTTCCGGCCACTTTGTCTTCAGGGAGAAAACGTTGGTATTTATTGGCTGGAATTTGGGTAAATCTCAGAGATGATCTGGAAACAGCGGTGAAGGGGAGACCTTGCCACTGCTGGGTACTAAACCCCGCTCTCACGAGCTGTAAGCAACCTACTGCGTGTACAGACCTGCTCGACTCGCCACTGTGCACTTACGTACCGGAAGGGGACTTACAAGGGACCACGTGCAGTTTCATGTTTCTAGAACGCCAATAAGAAGTGTACAGAAGGAGACATTCAGAACAGCTGTGGCTCCTAGGAATATGTGACGCCCTCCTCTCGTTCAGGAGTCACGTAGGAGACACAGAGGATATTACCTCCAATCTGGGAACGTTTGTCTCAGCTAAAAGTGGTGCTTGAATAGTAATCGTAAAATCAATTTCATTCTTTGAGATTCACAAGCTGCATTGAGACAGTGGTGCGAAATAACTGGCAGACTGAAAGGCTAACTTCTCAGAAACGGTGGTTCGTACAGAACGAATCCACTTATTTTAGAGTACAGGCAGAGTTCAAATTTCTAAACTTTACTTTAAGCATGTTTCGAAATGGTGACCGCCCCTGTTCCTGGTTACAGATCCAGATGTCCGGGTTCTATTCCCGGCACTACCAGATTTTCTGAGAAGCAGTGGGTATGGAAAGGGGTCCACAGCCTCGTGAGGATAATTGAGGAGCCATTTCAAGGAAATAGAGGCTCCGGTCTATAAAACTGAGATTAACGGCCATGAGGATCCGTTGCGCTGATCACGTGACACCTACTATCCGCTAAAGTTGGCACTAACTTCGCCGACAAGCGGCGGTCGCTCAGTCAGTACAGTTCGCTTGCGGACTACAGGCCACGGAATTTGTTTTGTTTTCCTTTTTTCGAAATGGTGTACAGACCCAGAACACATCATCTGCTTTTCTCGCCAATTACAAGTCAGAACTTGTGAGTGTGGGATATTCCACACTGTTCCATCGTTCGGAACACAAGCCGGAAGGAGAACACCATTTCTGAGGGGGATTACCTCGGTTTATCCGTTTTAAAGGTTCACCGATATCTTAGTCGTTATGGGAATCAGACTACGAACCATACGACCGTGGAATCGGGGTTCTTTTCCCAGCAGGACTGAGAGATTTTTCTTCTGCACAGCGTCCATACCGGTTCTCGGGACCACTTAGTCTCCTATACAATGGACACGGGGGTTAAAGCGGCCGAGACGCAAAGCTGACCAATGACCTCCATCTAGTGGCAAAATTAAGATGTGCGCGGCCGTATCCCTTCTTCCCCACATGTTTTGATGTTGTGGTGCTTTATTAAGCGTACCTGCCACCTATCACCATGAACAGAACCAAAAGTGAAGCTTCACAGTAGCAAGTGGCGGATGTTTTCGGAAACGACTATCGCAGCCAGGAGCCACAGAAACCAAAGTCTAATCTCGGTTCGGCAATAATCGGACCATAAGAGAAATGACAATGAAGATTTTTCCTATCAGTACAGAACGACTGGCCAGGACTGGTTGAGGGTAGTAAATCAAAGGTTCTTTTGGTAGCTGGCCGCATGGGGTGATCGCTGTGGGGGGGAAGTGGGAAGGGAGAGGTTAAGAAAAGAGAAAAATTGCTTTCTGCAGGCGAATTTCATTCCTTGGACTCATCGCCGTCATCTGGCCGGACCCCATAGCGGTTGGGCAACAGATCGTAACGATACGAAGTGCTGATGGGGCCATACTAACTTGGACATTCTGGGGACAGGTCCTGTATTGGGAACAAGAAGCTCAATATATGAATCTTCTTGAATTTCCCGCACGAAGCTGTTACTGATTGTGCGATGTAAATCAAATTCCAGTGGCCAATTATTACGGGAAATGCGTAAGTTTCCTTTTTCCATCAGAACAGTAATATAATATTCATGAATGATGATTATTAGGAAAAAATTTTAGGATAAAATAATTTCCCACAGATATATTGGGTTTTCGGACCTTGTCCATCGTCCGGATTCTAAATAACTAAGAAAAAACACAACGTTTCGGAAACGGGATGTTTCCGTCCTCAGGTGAAGGAAGACACCTACTCTGTTGGGTCCCTTAGAAAGAGCTAGCCTCAATCACTGGAGGTTAGTTCTTTCTAAGTGACCCAACAGAGCAGGTGTCTTCCCTCACCTGAGGACGGAAACAGATCCCGTTTCCGAAACGTTGTGTTTTTTAGAATCCGGACGATGGACAAGTCCGAAAACCCAGTATCTCTGTGTGTTATGCACCATTGTCTGAACCTTAGAGTATAAATAATTTGTTTTTTATGTCCAAAAACTACTTGCCTAAAGAAATAGATGTCCATATGAAATATCCCCACAAAAGCAGTTGTCACCTTCTATCTATAACATGTCACCAGTAAAATTTAAGGCATAATAATGACGCGATCTACTGAGTTGCTATACGAAACCTAGGCACTGACCAAACACAAGTCCAAGTCACATTGCGACTGACGGTCGGTCAGTCAGTCAGCAAGTCTTGGTGTCGAGCCCCATTTGGGGCTCATGACCAGATATTTGTTATTGTTTGGCATTTACGGTATTGTTTTTGTGGAGCACCCTCTCTGACGAGAGGACGGGTCTGCCTTTTCTATATGCTGCTGGCCCTTGTCAGTGCAGTCTTTCTCGGGTCTGAGTCCCTTGGGACTCGAGACCGTATTTTACTGTCTCAGATTTGAGACTTCCCTTTTCGTCGCCTCTCACGACTCGTAGGGTCACGCTGGAGGTATTTGACTCCACCTCCACACGGGCAGGGCACTGACCGTATAAACTCCCATACTTCGCACTATTCACTCGGACGGGATAGAGTACACCTTCTTGAAGGGTTTTCGTTGCAGTGGGAACTCAAGCAATTCTGTCTCTCTTCCCTAAGCAATTTCCTACGCAGCAGTCTCCCTACGTGTTCGTTGTCTAAGAATTTCTAGCTGTTGACTAGCAATGGACGTTGGTTGTCACGCAATGTCTTGACAATATGTTACCTAAGAAGTGACACTTCTCTATGCAGTGGGTTCACCTATCATAATATTTTGATTATAGGAACCTGTTATTATTAGTCACGGAGACATAAACACGTGAGAGTATGAAAGGGATAAAGAAATGAAGAAAGGGGGTGAAGGACTAAGATAGGAAATGAATTACTTCTCTGCAATTTCAACCGACTTTTTCAATTTGTGTTATATGACATAAAAATATAAACATCAACTGCTTTAGAAGCCCGAGCACCGAAAATGTTTCGTGCAGCACTTCTGCAATCCTTAACGTGCCCAAAGTTTGATAACCAGCACAGTGATAGACACAATAGACATGAAATGCTTCGTTAAAACCATCTCATAAGGCAACGTGGGGTTGCATTTGAAAGTCTGAAGACATATACATGGTCCCAACTTCATCTAGGTACAATCAGAGAGCATGTTATGGCATAGGAATAATCTTATCAACTCATTCTTCTAATCTTCAATTCCACGAGACTTTCAACAGCTTTATTTTCCACTGGCTTGTTTTATTTCTTATCTTCTGCTCCATCTCTTTATTCCTTGTCCCACGCTTCTCTTATCTTCTCGACAGTTCGTTACTGCATTTTCCTTCTAATTGAACCAGGGATGGAGGCCATCTTTGTGGTTGGACTGGCCTTGGAGCTCAGCTACTGCGAGACAACGGTTCAGCACAAAGTTTGCATCCTCTAGGTCGGGCTTACATTAATTTGATCTCGCGTTTCACTGAAAGGCATTTAATCGTGTCAGCTCGAATTCTACCAAATGTTCACATTATATGCAACACCACATATGAATGAATTCCAGCTTGGATATAGATCTGATTAAAATGTTCAGTGTAAAAGGTGAACTAATTTGTACAAGAATACAATGACCGTATCACCAGCATGTTCCGAAGCCACGTTAGTCGCCATGATTGTGAATTTTCAAGCGAGCATTCATGGTTTCGCAAGGAAAGAATGCCGTGTTCGGCAGATGCTCGTGGGAACAATATAAATGCGCATTGTCCTCTTCTGAGAACCGTGTAGCTTTACTTCCGCAGACCGCTGCAAACGGCTGTTGCTGAACATCTTGTATGGTCACAGGAATCATCAAAACATTTACGAGCTCGGATTTCAATTCTAGGAATATGACTAATCTAAGGTAAGGTGAGGTAAAGCTATTGCTGTAACAGGCCATGGAGGCCAATATGGTCGTGAGAGGATGAGGCTCCCACATTATCTAGACAATCGACTCACAGACGGCGGTGAGGTTGTCAGACTTACGCGCCGGCTGCACTTTACCCCCCAGGAATATTCCTGGTACTAATTTCTGTTAGAGGCTGAGTCGACCCCAGGGCCTTAGTGCGGCTGGAAGGATTAGGTCAATTGAAGAAATTAAATTCATCGGGACTCGATCCAGCGACCTTCTGGTTTGTAGCATAGTGTCTCAACCAACTAGGCCACCGCGTGCCCCCTGAGTAAGTCTTCATTAATTTGTAATTATATTCCGGAGAAATTCGAAAATGAGGTCGAAGTAATGTAAGCCTGCTCGTTTTTGGCTCATAAGGAGAGACCGGACTATACAATTAGGTCCGTCTGTCCGAATTATAAATTTTGAATCAGTTGATGGGTTCTCATGAAGCTTTGTTTGAACGTGGTGACATCAGACGCCACTGATTTTCTTATTTTTATTTAATTCCTTGTGGCCAGTAACATCAACATGACGTCCGACTGTGCTTCTCAGGTAGGATTATTCAGTTCAGGGCCCTGAAATTGTATACAGTTAGAGATGCTGGAAGAAGACGGCTACTTTTGTGAAAATGTTTCTTCTGCATGATGTAAAAGAACAGGGAGGTTAATCAAAATCTGCATGCAGCTATCGGTTTATAAGGATAACAAATTAACCAAAGGATCTGCAAGTGTGGAAACTTGTATGGAGATACGTGCTATCGTACTCATCAACTTCGCAGAGAGACATTTGTTTCTCAGCCATATGAAACGTTGTGATGTGAGAGCGCGAAACCTGATGTTATGCCTCACAAATTTAATGCAGTGAGAATATGTACTGCTGGATTATTCAGAGTTCGTTCTGGGCCTGTCATACATAGTTTGAAGAAAAGCCGAAGTCACAACAAAGCGTTCCCACAACTTCTACCACAAGACGATCCGTTGCTTGCTTACTTATGGAGCTGAGCCCTTCTTGAGGAGCGGCCAATTCTGCAGCTACTCAAGAATTTTCCAGCATTTTATGGAACCCGAAGGTTCAATATCATGTTCACAAGAGCCCTACATTGGTCCCTATCCTGAGCCAGATCAATCCAATCCATATCATCCCATCATCTCTCTCTAACATTCGTCTTCATACTGTCCACCCGCCAACGCCTCGGTCTTCCCAGTGGTCTCTTTCCTTCTGGCTTTCCCACCAATATCCTATATGCATTCCTCCTCGACCCATTCATGCTACATGCCCTGCACGTCTCATCCTCCTTGACTTGATCATTCTAATTATACTGGGAGAAGAGTACACGTTATGAAGTTTCTCATTATGTCGTTTTCTCCAGCCTCCTGTCAGTTCATCTCTCTTCGGTCCAAATATTCTCCTCAACACCCTGTTCTCAAACACCATCAGTCTATGTTCCTCCCTTAATGTCAGAGACCAAGTTTCACACCCATACAGAACCACAGGTAAAATTGTAGTTTTGTATATTCTAATTTTTAAGACAGCAGACGAGAAGATGAAAGGTAACAAGCATTACCCGAGTTCAATCTCCTCTTAATCTCCTCCCGCACAAGAGGATTCCTTACAGCAGGCATCTCTTGAGGCGCAGTGCCAGTCCGCCTCTGGTACAAGCCCGCATACCTTGGCCTACGCTAGGCAGAGTCCCTCCATCTCTTTATTTCATTAAAACTATTATCTTGGTGCCGTCACGGACCCAAAAGGGGCGGGGGAGGGAGTCAGCACCAGAATGGAAAGCTTCTTGTCTCTCCAAGGCGCAGTGACGCAGACTGGAACACGTGGCTCATGCAGGGCAACTCAGTGCGACAGCTTGACTAACGGCTGATTGGCAGACGTCTTGTTGCTTGACTGCATTACTCACTGTCTCATTGAGTGGCTGACAGAAGTTGCACATCTCGGCCGTAGTCCACAGCACAAATTAACCATTTAGAAAGCAGTGCTAATCGTAAGTAGCTTTCACTCTCTCTACATAACGCTCAGAGAAATTTAATTTAATTTAATGGTAACAACGCAATTCAATATTATGAAATATCAAGACTGCGGGAAAACTTGAAAGGGTGAGAACATTTGGGAATTCAGGGTTTTTATATGAATATGAAATTATAATGGCTCTTACAAGAGCAGGGTGTGCTGATACGATGTTTATCTGGTCAGTGACAGGCACCAAGGCTGTACTTCTGTGGACATGGTAATGCACCTTTGAGCTGCGTGCAACGCAGTTTATTTCTTTATTGTCTGTGACATTATTAAGCTCTCAACTGGTATTCTGCTCCACAGAGCGAGTGAGTGAGTTGGTTCGTTGTTACATGAACCGACAGACTTCTGAAGTTATGTCGTCAATTACTACATGCTACGCCTTAATTTTAGAAATAAATCACGCTATTAATATTGTCACGAGTCGCAGTGACTACGACACGGGTCTGGATTGGTGAATCGGTTTATTGCATTTTCACTAGTTGTAACTACAAATAACTGTAACACTTTCAAGATTTTTTCGTCACAGGTCTTCTATTCACTTCTCTCGCAAGCACTCCATACCAGTCTTCACGGGTTTATAACACGGAAACTATAACATTCTCATTGAATCACACACTCCAGTTATTACACATGAATTAAGTCTTTTACGACCTTCTCGTGAGAACTCCGAACTCAGAATGTAGCTCCGTTTGTTTTTAAGGTAACTCCTTTGCATGGGTCCCGCCGAGAACACAGACTATATTGTTGAAACGTGTTTAGCGAATCATTGCATAGCAACGGTCGCGGCGAGGACCCCATAGAAAACAGTCTATTGTTGTAGTTTGTTTACCGAGCCATTACTTAGCAACGCTGTTACAATATCTTAATGAAGACAATGAATCATCCACCAGGGTTAGCTTATTCCGAATACTGTCCGTATGACTCAGAGGTGTACAGTTTCTTGTGTTCCACCCTGTATAAGGAATAGATGTAGACAGAGATCGCTTGAGCATTATGCTGCATTGCGAAATTAAGCAGGGGCTCTAAGAATCGGCATCAGTACATAAGAATACCCCGCACAACGGTCTTATCTCGTGCTTTGTTCAACAGAGCGTCTCCTCCCGTCTCAACCTATTCAGTCACACAAAAGACTCAGGTGAAGTAAGACGCAAGGCAAGGAGACAGATCTTATAAGGAGGGTAGGAAAATGTAAAGGGTCCATGTACAAGTAGTTACAAGGCACATAAAGTGAATGGGGATTTATCGTCATCTATAATATTGTGATATGAGGGCTCAAAGCCGGGATAGCAGAATCAAGAGACGTCCTTTGCTTGCTTACGGCACAGTAAATCCCCAATCAGCATAGCAATAGTTATGCACGCAACAATATAACAATTGTGGGAAGAGATGTTCTCTGCTGGGTCCGTGCGGACGGTATATCTAGTCATTATCTGCTCTGTAGCAGGAGTGGAATGGTGCTCTGTCTCTGCGCTTAAGGGAAAGAAGGTAGATAGACTCCTTAAAGGGATTCTCTGTCTGGTACTCCACTAAGCCACGAGAATACGTGCATACTGCCCCTGTCAGGGCATCAACCTTGCCTTCTTCGGATGTCCGTCACCCTCAAGCCTTCCCTTGCTTTCTCGGTTTCCTCCACTATTTGCTTTTATCCCCAACCGGAAGCCTACAGCCTACGCACATGACTTCTCTCTCACCCTCCCCGGTACTGCGCACACCACACGAACTCGAGCTGTCTCTTCCATACGCTCCCATAGCTGCTTAACAAGCTTTTTCAGGGATAAAACCGTATCGCTTTTCTCTTCTCATCTATTGGTTCAGCCAGATTATCTGCAGGAGCCAACGGGAACTGACGGGGTGCCTTCTGTTTCCATGTAACCTCGATTTTCCGTAAGCCACTTGTTTACTTGCTGCCAGTTTGATGCTGATTTCCTGTTTGGCATAAACTTCAAACCTGAAGACGAAGGCGTCATGTTCCTCTGTAAGACTGGTTCACTTTTAATACACTACACGGTGTTATACCCCCGAAAGCAGCGCTCTTTTATGTAAGTTGAATTTACGACTGAAATTTATAATTACTCAAGACACGTTACTTGCCCAGTTAGATCATTTAATGGGAACGACTGCTGTAAAATATGTAATTTGTTATATGTAGTCACTCATTACTTTCTGGAGACTCAAGTTTAGTTCAACTTCCTCTTTCATAGCTTCTCATTTCCCCATTCTAGAGCATCAGGCATGAAGCGGGTTACTGATCATCATGTAGCCGAATCATCAAGACTGAAACAGTTTATGAATTCGGAAAAGAACCTCATTGTGGGGAAGGAGCGCGGGAGATTTGGATATTTGCAGATCAATGGGGAATTCAGTCTCCATTTCCAATCAAACACGCCACATCTGCTCTGCAAACATCGATAGGTTAAAACTTACCGAAATAATCGCTAAATAACTTGACAACCGAACAATATGTATAAATACATTTAATGAGGGAAATGTAGCGTTATGCAGTAACGACAACTGGCCTTACGAAGGCTGCCACTAGACCAATAGTGTCAAGGTCTTCAATGTATGCATTAATCTGGATGTAAATGTAGAAAAGTTTCGACTGCTTCCTTTCGTATTGCAGCGCCGTTTCTTAGATTTTGGTACTAACATCTGTAGTGGACAACATACGTAATACGGTTCCTTTCGAGAACACAGAGCGTGTCCCTTAGAATTATTAGTTAGTCAGTTCTGGAGAACACAACGGCTAAATACTGTGAAATTATAACAAGTTGCTGAAGAGTCAATCAGGTGGTGCATATACTTACCATTGTCCATAAAGAGCTGACAATTTTCCACTGACCTTCACTAAGTAATTCACGTGAACTCATATCTTTATTTTATTCTCAACCTGCAAAACAATGGAGGCTTTCGTAAAACAAACGCGTAAAGTATCGCGTCTCTACTATCGACTACAAAATTAGTTCTAGCGTGAAAATGCTAGCGTGTAATCCAGTGTTAACTGAACTCCTCTAGACCGTGTCCTTAGAAATCTTCCATACAAAGGACGCCACTTAGCTAACTTGGAACAAAACTCTCTTTTCCTCTAGAGAGAGAACAATAAGAGACAAGTTTCCACATACTAATTCCTTTACAGTACACATCGTCTATTCCATCTTTTTTATTTAACTTCACGGCTTCTGGGTAACGCAGTTTGATGGTTATGGACTGAAAGCAGTGTCCTATCAAAATATCTCATTTTGAAGGGTTATTCTTTACTGTTTGAATGGGTAATAGGACTGTGTGTAGAGACGGGAGAGGGTAGTTGAGTTTGCCTAATGATTACCCTAGAGTTTTACCCTTTCAAGCTACAGCAGGATGGGATTTTCAACGTGCCAAGGGATTAGCATAATGGAAAAAGTTTTAGGTCCTTAGTAATGTCACTACACCAGCAGCCTCTTTCCTCCCAATGCGCCTTCTCGTTTCAACTTGAGTCACAGTAATTAGAAGACTTTTTTTGCCTTCACCAATCTGCCCCTTATATTTGCGTTCTTCTTTTCAAAGAGTAAAATCGTAGAAAGGGGTGAAAGTGGGAAAGGGGTGCAGCAGGATAATGTAAGGCCCTATTGCATATTCACCCCTATTTACGCCATTCCCTATCTAACCGCACCACCTCCTGTGTTTACGGTAACACCAGCTAAGAAGTTTGTGGTAACACAGAATAAAGCTAGTTTCACCCTCTAGTGCTACAGCACTCAAATTCTGACGCCAACTGCGCCCCTTCGCATCATAATCGCTGACCTGTTCACGAGATACCAAATCCACAGCTCGGGGTCTTCATGGGCATTTAATATTTACTTTGTCAGGTCATTTTCCGTCCCCTCTGCATATGATTACTTAATGTAACTACAAAGTCGGAACTGCACAAACAGAAGGATGATTATAAACTTGTGGAAGGAAACGGTAATGGTCTACCTCAAGTTAACATCACAGCAAACACCTGGACAGACTGTGGCTCCGTCAAAATATCTCCTTGTCAGGCTGAGAATCGAACTTGCGACCTTCCGAGTATTAAAAGGGAGTAGCTATCATTACAGTGAAATTCTCAGTTCTCTGTTGTTCCAGAATCGCATGTAACAACTTGTTAAAGAATCTGTCCATTATATTTACTATACACTACTTAAATGCAGTCCCTATCTTCGAAAACCATTTCCCTTTCATCGAGTTTACTCCATTCCATGCCTTCCTTTGCTCGTCTGCTGATAATACAGAAAATACTTCAATGTTAATATATAATTCCTATGGTTGGAGGGACTCATACAATGGTTAACCGTTCATACAAACCGCGAAAAGTTTCGTTCATTAATTTTCTCGAACAACAAATTAATTAATACGAAAGATGCGGGAGATATTTACTGCATACCATGTAAATGCTGACGATTGCCATCTCATCTATGCTTAGTTTCAAATAGAATCTCTTTCTATGCCACTAGAATTCTGTATGTACGTTTCCCCAGTTCCCATATTCCTTCGTTCAATCACTCCAAGTTCGGTTTATACCAATGCAAAGAGGCTAAGTAAATTAAAAATTCGTATAGTGGGGGGTGGAGTCCAGTTGGGTCCAATCGGCACGGCGGCCACTGACTGGCCTATGGAACATGCCCCGCTGGGTGATTATGATGATGTAGAATGTGGTGGAATGAAGATTGGCAGGGAAAATCGACGTACTCGGAGAAAACATACCCCAGCTTCACTTCGTCCACCACAAATCCCACTTGACCAGACTCGGGTTTGAACCCGGGCTGCCGCGGTGAGAAGCCAGCGACTAACCGCTTGAGCTATGGCGCGGCCTAATGCAAAGAGGATACCTCAAATCTCAACATGACGAAGCTGTACTAAGCAATTTGCGGCGTATTGGTCCCCATGGCATTGCTACAACCATCACTACACGTTTGCTTCTTGATTCATAACACACAACTGCCTCCAGAACTGGTTTGGACATGGTGACTAGGAGAAAAATCATGTCCTTTCCGAGTATCAAGCATCTGACTCCAGTCAGACCATAGTCAAGCTCACTCCTTGGCATAATGAGACGCGGACAGATTACAGAATTTAAACGAAAACAGCTATCAGATAGTGTGTGTATTGGCTGACGTTCTATCCAGACAACACCCACCTGCGAAGGAGGTAGGATGTGCAGTGATATAAGAAGCAATGTTAGCAGATACGTATTTAGCATTATATATATATATATGTTTCTGTTCTAATTCGCTTAGTTGGGGGTATGGTCCAGCTGGGTCCACTCGGCACGGCGGCCACTGATTGGCCTATGGAACCTGCCCCGTGTGATTATGATGATGGAGAATTTGGTGGAATGAAGATTGGCAGGGGAAACCGAAGTACTCAAGAGAAAACCCGCCCCAGCGCCACTTTGTCCACCACAAATCGAACTTGACCAGACCCAGGATCGAAACCGGGCCGCTGAGATGGGAAGCCAGAGATTAACCGCTTGAGCTATGGCGGGGCCTTAATATTAACATTACTCGTAAATCATATCAATGGAAGACTCATCTCTGATAACCTGCAGCATCAGAAAACAAAACCTGTTTAGACGGAGTCAAATGCAATTAAATTACGATTTAACGAATTAATCCAATTTATACATCATATGCTGATGCAACAGTAAGTGACGTCTTCCCTGAGTGCTAAGTATACACGGGCTCAGCCTCATATTCACTGAGACAAATAAATAAAACAAAACAAAACAAACTCTGTGGTTTTAGTCCACAAGCGAACTATACCCGCCGAGCGACCGCCGCTTGTCGGTGAAGTTAGTGCCAACGTTAGCGGATAGAGGGTATCACGTGATCAGCGCAACGAATCCCCACGGCCGTTAATCTCGGATTTCTAGACCAGAGCCGCTATCATTCCATCCCATCCTATCTCTGAGATTCATTTTAATATTATCCACACACTTACGCCTTGGTCTTCCCAGTGGTCCCCTTCCTTCCGCCTTTCCCAACAATATCCTATATGCATTTCTTCTCTCCCTCATTCGTGCTACATGCCCTGCCCATCTCATCCTCCTTTACTTGATCATTCTAATTACACTTGGAGAAGAGCACAAGTTATGAAGCTCCTCATTATGCAGTTTTCTCCAACCTCCTATCACTTCACCTTTATTCGGTCCAAATATTCTCCTCAACACCCTGTCAGGAAATCTTAACGTTTTCTTTATTTCTAAATTGGATGAAAACCTCAGGTTCCTAAACACAAACAACTATGAGAGAGTAAGCATCCATTCCAAAGAGCTAATGAAACAACGGTGTGTGGAGCCTGCTGATCCACTGTTACCAAACACAATGCTTCTGGAACGAGGCTAGAGGAAATGAGGAGCAAACACACAGAGCACCCAAGAAGACATAAATAAATTAACATGGGAAAAAGAGCCAACACGAAGAAATAAAGACACAAAATTGAAAGGAGGCAGAATTTATACAATCAGGTCTATTTTCAAATGTGATGTGTGATTGATCAAAATGCCTGATAGCACAAACAACTAAACAACATTGTTCACATCTTCTGACCATGACCCAGCACTGGTGTCTCATGCTAGCTGCACTATGAGTAGATTGCTGATAATCCTTGCTGTAGCCCAGTCATGAACGCAGAATCATTGCATGAATTAGAATAAAAGGAAAAACAACATGACGGAGGGGGAACACGTGGACAAGGAAGAACCTAAGGAGTGAAATATCGTGGGGTGACATGATAATAAAAACAAGAAGTTCTGGGAAGAACTAATCGCCCAGTTTCCTTTAACACAACACGGCCCGGACAGAAAAAGAAAAATATAGGTTGGATACACAGACACACGGATAGGATGGTGATCTCAAAAGCCTCCGTTAAAATTACAAGATAAGGCAGATAATTTGAAGATGATAAGAATGAAAAGAACATGAAGAAAAGTGGAATAGAAGAAAAGGGAAGAGAAAAGAAGATGAAGGAAGAAACGACGAAGGAGAACCGCACAAGCAAACTACCGGGGGCTATTGTTTTATACCACTCTGTAAACATACTTATCGAAAGACCATTACTTCACAAAAACGGTCTGCTTTTGGTAACTTTAATGTGATAAGAGTGAAATAAATCCTGTGCTTCAAATGGTTAATGTGCTTCTGTCAACAGATGCGTCTCCACTGCATGCTTATTGCGCAGCCCGCAAATTCTCCTTGCTGTGCTCTGTCCCAGTCTGCAGCTGGAATGTTGGAGGCAAACTGCGGCTTGTGGTTTGTTCGAAAAGCAGAGGTACGGCTGCGACGAGGAATTGACCTGTTTGTGCATTCGCATTCACTGTATAATTACAACTGTAGTTGAATATCGCCACATCGATTCCCTGAGAACATAATGCAAAACCAACAAAATGGGCTCTCATTCAAAATATGTTTCCATTCAACCTGCTATTCACCTGAACCTCAAACAATTATGACCACTGCGGCGTCCTTCAACCAATAACCAAAAACAAACTGACATATAACCAGAAGTTTGCACCTCATGTTAGTATATGCCTCTAAGTATAAAACATTGATTTCACTTCACGTACATATCGTCAGGAGCCGTGACGGTACAGTGATCACATTTAGCGGGCAGGTACTGGCACTTTCCAACTGACAGACGGGCTTACGGCGTCATTATGATTATACTTGCCTGGTGTTTAGAAAATGTCATTGCGTAAGTACAGAGCGCTAGCCGTGAGGACAGTAATCCTTCACAATTCCTCAATCACCATTGATTTTGCACCGTATGCTCCCATATATCATATATATACATTGCTTCGTATGCGACAAGAAACATGGAGGAGGAGACAAGCTTTCTCTCTTTCTTGCGGAATTTTTTCTTCTTCTTTTTCCAGTGACGTACGACTTAACAGAATCAAGAGAGGATGTCTGAAATTTCGTGGTTACGTTGTGATTCTGACCCCGTGCTCCAAGTATGGCAGAAAAAACAACAGTGTCTCATTAGAGCGCATTGGTAAGCTGGGACTGTCGCGGGGAGGCCTATAGCCAGGGGCTACAATTCCCATTCGCTTGTTGTGCTCGACAGAAATCAACCGGTGGCGCTTATCATATTACAGTAATGGATGTTGCACATTAATGACAAGCTTGTGTATAGAGGCAGCATCAGTTCTGAACACATGTTTGTCCGAGCACAATTATCAGTGAACCATCTTCAATAGAACTCGTATACCTATTGCTTTTTAAAACGCGTCTGCATCGACGGCTGTAGGCAAAGTAGGTCTATTAAATTTAAAACATAAAAAGTTAGATGGCCTTAAAATGAAATTCATCCCGCAATTAAAAAATATTCAATTCCAAACTGTGTTATTGATAGCCGTAACCGAATCTGCGAGTGTCGGGCAACGATCCCAGTTGGCTATGAGCTAGATGAACTCATTTCTGTTCCCTTCAATGGCAGTTTGTTCCTTGCCATACAACCAGATCGGTTATGGAACCCACCCAGTCTCCTCTCCCCCCATCTTCTCTCTCCGAAGACAAAATGGCAGAAACGTGAACTTTGCCATTCATAAACACCTAATGTTTTACCTTAAGCACGCTGGAAATGTATCTCCACTTCTCACACATGCCTTCAACGCGTTGTTTTCACCTACAAAGACTGAATTCAACAGGCAGACAGTGGAACTCACCGCGTACGTACAGAAAATATCCGAGCCTTCATAGCCGCATAATATACCAAAATATGTATTACTTACTCATGGAGCTGAGCCCTTCTTAAGGAGCCGCCAATTCTGCAGCTACTCAAGAATTTCCCAGTATCTTATGCAACCGGTGTTCACAAGAGCCCTCCACTGGTCCCTGTCCTCAGCCAGATCAATCCAATCCATACCATCCCATTCTACCTCTCTAAGATCCATTTTAATATTGTCCACCCACCTACGCCTTGGTCTTCCCAGTGCTCACTTTCCTTCTGGCTTTCCCACCGATATCCTATATGCATTCCTCTTCTCACCCTTTCGTGTTACATAACCTGCCCATCTCATCATCCTTAACTTGATCATTCTAATTACACTTGGAGAAGAGCACAAGTTATGAAGCTCCTCATTATGCAGTTTTCTCCAACCTCCTGTCACTTCATCTCTTTTCGGCCCAAATATTCACCTCAACACCCTGTTCTCAAACACCCTCAGTATATGTGTTCCTCCCTTAATGTCAGAGACCAAGTTTCACGCCCATACAGAACCACAGGCAAAATTATAGGACATGTACTATGTATGTATGGAAGTGTAGCTTTTAGAAAGAATCGCGAGGCTCATAATTTTTTGTAATACGTCATCATGTGACTAAATGTTCAGCTGTATATATTAGTCAGTAAATATCCTCGTATCGCGCAGCCGCCGTATTGTTCTCTCCAACTTTCCCAAAGCGAATAATTTAAATGAAAGTTAATGGTAATATCTGAGAAGGTAGCAATTCAGATCATATGCTGAATGACACTGGCATTACTGCAAACTCACGATTTCGCACAGCGGCCATGTTAGTCCAGTTCATCACATGAAGTTACAACGTAGGCCCACCGGTACCACGACAATAATAAGGTGTTTCATTAAATGCAGTCAATTAGTGTTTACAGTTGAATCACGGAACATACGGACGGACGGACGGACAGACATACACACTCATATCATTTACTGGGTTCTGAGAAAGGAATACGGCGATCCGTCGGGACACTTAACAACATTCATGTATTTTTTTTTTTTTTAATTTGAATGGCTATTGAAATTCTAGGTGAGCCGGGATAGATCAGTCGGTATAGGGACTGGCTACGAGCTGGACGACCAAGGGATCGGAGTCCCGGTAGGGTAACAAATTTTCGCTTTTCCAAATCGTCCAGACCGGCTGTGGGGTCCACCCAACCTCCTATCCAATGGGCACCGGGGACTCTTTCCCGGGGGTAAAGCGGCAGCGGTGTGAAGCTGACCACTCACTTCCAACTAGGGCCGAAGTCAAGAAAATGTAGATCTATACAGCCACTCCCCATACGCCTCCATGGTGTAGTTCTTACTCAGTTATTCACATGGACAACTTTACCTTTTACTGTGTGAGTTCTGTCTGAAATCAGTTGTGTTGCGCAGGGTTGCAGAGTTACAAGGTGCACGGTCGTCAGAGCCCCTGCATAACCCAATTTCCGAGTTACAGACGAGGAAGAACTAGAGTAGCCCCTGCACTGTACGCTATGGCCACAAACTCCGCTCGGGAAGTTATGCGGGAATTGTCTGGTAAAGACTGAGACTAAAACAACCACAAATTTTACAAGAGTTCAAATTCGTAATTCGTTAGAATACACATCTCTTTCAAACGCCCTCTGTGTTTTATAACTGCAGCTTCACACCAGAAGAACAGGTCCTGCAGATACAGTTCTACAGACGAATTAATCCGGAGCTCCAGGTTCGTACTCGGATGACTCCAAGTTCGGTTCCCGACGTGAAGCCGCCTCCACTCTTTCCTAGGCTTCTCCAGGCAAGGAAACATTACCCCAATTACACCATTTGACACGGAATTCCGTACCGACATCAGCTTATATCCATGTGAAAACCCCTTACCGATTTATGTGTGCTTCAAATTGCCCACAACCTAATTAAATTTAGTCTTAAACACTTTATACTACTTTAAATTATAGTAGAAATGACCCCGGTAACCGCTGGATACGAAGTTGGGAGAGCCTCAGAGCTGGTCTGGACGCTGTGCTCTGCCAGGAACAGTACGTGGCCCCAGCAGCCCGTAACCTTTCATTATACCGACTGAGCCATTACGGGTCCTCTGCTGACTGCAGGCTCAGTATTTAATATTGAGCCACGTACATATGCCTATCAAATTTCGGCAGCAAAGGACTCGCAATCATTGATGATCATTGATCTCTGATACATTATCAATTCAATAAAGTTGAGGCATCATAACAACCTGCGTATAATGACCGCTGCGTAAACCCACAAACACTGACCCAATTAAATGCCTCACTACAGGTACTTTGTTTACATGACCAGATTAGACACGCGGACATGAGACAAGCACAGCCAACAATTTCTGTTCATTTTTCCTGCTGTTCAGCAACCGATATGTACATGAGCGTATTGCGTTTGTTGTTGCTGTTGTACCAGTTCGTTGCTGTAATGCCAGCTTAATTCACTCCCTCTCTCTCTTCATTTCCTTTTATCGAAGCACCTATTCACATATCCAACTGACCGTCCACGGAACCCACGCACCAAATGACTAGTCAAACGAACCATTTCAACCAGAAATCATACCTAACAGCTACCTAACCAAGGTCATTAACCAAGATATTTTGAAGATAAAGTGTGATAGATCATGGCCGCGCCATAGTTCAAGCGGTTAGTCGCTGGTTTCCCACGGCGGCGGCCCGGGTTCGATCCCGGGTCTGGTCAAGAAGGATTTGTGGTAGACAAAGTGGAGCTGGGGCAGGTTTTCTCCGAGTACTTCGGTTCCCCCTGCCAATCTTCATTCCACCAATTGCTCCACAATCACCCTCACCTATAATCTTGGGCTGGTACAATAGGCCAGAAGTTGCCGCAGTACAAGGGACTTAGTCCCACCCCACTAGCAATAAAAAAAGGTACCGTTATGGAGATATTGCTGAACAATTCCTTACTTACTTACTTAGTCCGTTCCTCTTATACCCTACTGTGTCGAGGTTGTTTTTTTAATTTTGATCATTTTACAGACGGTAGGACTCCTTGGACGAGTGATGAGCTCGTCGCCTTGTGTGGGATTCGAACCCACGATCCTGGATTCCGAGCGAGCGAAGACAGTACATGTCTCAGACCGCTCGACTACCGTGACTGGCCCGCTGAACACTGAGGAAACAAACATAAAATTGCAGAGTTAGTGGAAAAGTTTCATTTGGATATCACGAACATTTGGTGCAGTGTTGTTCACGACCAAACGTATCTGATCATCTACCATAGAACGCTGTTTAACAGCAAACTGCTACCTTAATTTCCTGCAGTAGTAGCTGCCAGTTATCTTGGTAGAAGTTCCTTGTTCGGCCTGACTAATCATGTGGCTGCAACACGACAACCCTATATGGAGGTGACTCATAATAGCGCCGCTAGACAGAGAAACAAGAGAAATGTTGAACGGATAATAAGTGGGAAAAGTAGGATAGATTTATTGATTTCGGGACTAGACAACCTTATGAGAGCCTTGAACTGTTATATCCTGTTTGTGTTTCCAAATAAAAATGCGTCATGTAGGGCTTGAGGTTTTCACGGCGGCGACTATGAAGAAATCCGTCTTCTGGGATGTGGCGCCGTGTAGATATTGTTAACGTCTGTTTCGGAGAGACGTATCGCCTCCATCTTCAGGGTAGAAAAAAAAAGAAAATCCGCGAGCGAGGAACCAGCATGAGCAGGTGCTTTTCTTTTTTCTTCTACCCTGAAAATTGAGGCGATACATTCCTCAGAAACGTCGGTTAACACAATTTCTACACGGGGCCACTTGTATCTTAATCTCAATGCAATTAAATTGGAATGAAATTAAATAATAAGAAGTGTACATTGGATATAATTAAGTTTTTATTTACTTCATATGTTATGTATGTTAACTCGGAATATATTTAATAGAACACAGGTGAAATGTTAGTAAATGTTAATATAAGACCATGCGTTACAAGTCAATGATTAATCATGTATCTGAAGAGCACCTGAAGATGACCCTTTAAGAGTCGAAATATGTAGTGCTGATTTTAAATCAATCAATAAAACTTTCGCTGTGTTGACGGCTGAACATGTAAAAGGGTATTAATATCTTGCTAGTTGTAATTCACGCAGCAGGATGCAGAAAATACAAACAGCTGAAAGAGCCTCCAATATGACACGAGTAGGCTTCAGTTATTATGAATACTCCACCCCAAATCTTGATTTGGTTTCCGTGTACAAAGGAACAGAATCTCTAACAAATCTGAGTATAGAAAGTGTCTTGTCTCGAGGCAGGTATGAATGATGTTTCTTAAATTTAAACTTTATTAACATATCCGTGTTACAGCACAGACTGCTTGAAGACAAAGTTTCTTCTTTCCATTCTGACCATGGAACCTCAAAAAGTTGCGAAAGAGTCGGAGTAAAATTTGAGAAACTTACGATTCTAAAAGACATTATCACACTTTGGAGGAAATTATCCAAGTTGCTATTGTTTCTAAGATGAAGCTGCTGGATGGGGGAGGGAGTTGTTTCAAGATGAACAGAAGATGCGAGAACCGGAAGCTGTGACGCGGGTGGCGCCGTAACGACTCCGGGTCCCGGAAGTACCATCATAAGGCGAGGCAAGGAAAGACAAGACAACCCCCCCCCCTCCCCTCCTGGTGCACTCACTGCTCTAGCAACTCCGGGTCACGCCGAGCTGAGCAAGTCTTCCGGGCCGAGGAGCGCCACAAACAAGGGAACTCTTCCAGACACGTGTAAGTAACATTCTGCCCAGAAAGCGCGGGGTTTAAATCCCGGAGACGATTATCCTTTGCTAACTCGTCAGTGTACAGAGATCAATGACGTTAAGCTACAGAACAGTATATTAAACAGATTAGGACTTAACTTAAAAATATAAATTCTAAGCGTAAATTTTATTGGCAGCATTCTAATTGCAATTCCTTCTAGTCGAATCCTTACTCATCTGAGGACAATTTTGATAACACACTCCCATCAGTGTCTAGGTCTACGAAATTGTCTTTTCCAGAGAGGTTTTCCAGCTAGAATTTAAAGCGCATTTTTTATTTCTACATGCGCTTCACATATTCGCTCATCTGATCACTTTTAACTTTGTTATCCTAATAATATTAGATACAGAAAAAATTCCTTCTTGTGTAATTTTCTCTGTCGTCTTACTCTTTCGCTTCTCTTGGGTTCAATTATCCTCAAACATCACAATCTGCCTTCTTTCCCTAGACTGACAGACAAAACTCTGACATGTGTGCAACTATACAAGAGTATGTGACACCATAGCGACCACAGTATGCAATGTATTGGAGGTGTGTTCCAGTTTTTAAGTAAACAGTTTTAACCGCGTGACATGTAGTGTCCTATATATAGGAAACGTATGGATAATCTTGTGAAGAAGAAAGTAACGACGTTCCAACAACAAATTAGTGACATAATACGGATAAACAAAACAAACCCCGTGGTCTGTAGTCCGCAAGTGAACTATACTGACCGAGCGACCGCCGCTTGTCGGCGAAGTTAGTGCCAAATTTAGCGGATAGAGGGTGTCGCGTGGTCAGGGCAACGGATCCCCACGCCCGTTAATCTTGGATTCCTAGACCGGAACCGCTATTTCCTTGACAAAGCTCCTCAATTATCCTCACGAGGCTGAGTAGACCTCGTTCCAGACACACTACTTCTCAGAAAACTGGTAGGGCCGGGAATTGAACCCGAGACCTCTGGAACTGTAGGCAGGAACTCTGACCACTAGACCACATAATACGGATAACATTAAAAATAAAACAAGAATAGATGCAAAAACCAGTTTTATAAAACCATGGACGTTCCTGCACCGTCGTAAGTAATGACTCAGAAAGATATACGTCCCGTTTACGCTCAGTAGCTCAAGTAACTTACGCGAGCAAAACTTGTATATGGTAAAGCATTTTTAATATGTATAAGTGAAAACTCAGAATATTGCAAACAAAATCCGAAGGATCGTCATTGTAGGACAGGTATGAACACTTTAAATATATTTATATACACACAGGACTATCATAAAGTTTTCGGCGATAAGATATTAGCGCATTTTCGAAACGGTTACAGATACAAGATTGAAACAATTTGAAAAACTCATGGGGCTTTCTTTCGTAACATTGATTTTAACATCAGCCGCTAGTGGCGCTCCGATCGCTATCAATGTCAAATGGCGTCTCGAGTGCAAAGACTTCGCTACCAGGAGCAGAACCTATTTCTTGGCCCACTAGATTCTCGGACCTTACTCCATGTGACTTTTATTAGTGAGAACGTTAGGCGCCTCGGTTGCTACAGTCCCTTCGCGAGCCATGGCTAAGGCCGAGGAGAATTCGGACATCACCCTGACGCTTGCAGAGTAACCAATGGAGCACATCTGAACTCCTTTCGATAAACTTTGCGAGTTTCCGTACTGTTTTCATGTTGTTTTATGAAGAGTATACCATATTATGGGATATAATGCCGTGTAGTCCGTTAAAAGGCAACCGAAGTTTCGGAGGAAATTATTGCTTCCACCTTCAGTGTGGATGAATAAGCCGTGAAAGAAACCAGCCTCAAAGCACGTCTGCTCGCCATCTGTCTTGACGCTGATTTCTTTCACGGCTTATCCTTCCACACTGAAGGTGAAAGCAATAATTTCCTCCGAAACGTCGGTTGACTTTTAACGGACTACATGGCATTACACCCCAGAAGATATCAACCTTCATAACTACCGCTGTGAGTACTTCAAATTCTACAGGTTGTTTCACATTTGTATTTGCAACAGTTTAGAAAACACACTAATTTCTTATCACCAAAATCATTTATAACAATCTTTTATAGTTCGCATCCTGTTGCGTGTTCGACAATCGAGTAAACGGCAGCATTAGGCTATTTTAGCATTAGCTTAATTTCAAGAGTATTTTCAGAAATAAACGTATGAACTAAACAAAATTCGATGAGTCATTTAGCTGAAGGGCTTGTTACAAAAAATTAAGAACTTTTGAACCAATTGTAGGAAACGTTACATTAATAAATATATCAATGGTAATAACAATTCATAAAATATCAGGCTATAATTACTTTAATTTTAGACAACAACCTCACACCACTAGGGTTTTAACTTATTTTACATTCTACGAAGATGTATTTTTCCTTGGCACTACAGCCCCAGTGGGCCTAGGCCTACCTCCATGAACTCCGTTCACTTCGGTTTTTCTAGATCTTACACATACGGTAGGACTCCTTGGGCGGGTGATCAGCTCGTCGCAAGGCCTCTACCTGTACACAAACACAGAAAAACGCACACACACAAACTAAACATCCATGCCCTGAGTGGGATTCGAAGCCACGATCCCGGCTTCCGAGCAAGCGAAGACAGTGCATGCCTTAGACCGCTCGGCTACCGTGACCGGCACGAAGATGTATTAGCTCTAATAATAATAACAACAGACACTAAAATATGGATCATATCAAGACAACGCAATCAAGTACTTCGCCGATCACAGTGGCTTCGCGGTCTAAGGCATGCACTGTCTTCGCTCGCTCGAACGCATTTTTCACACGGACGATATTAAGTAAAGATTTTTTCCTGAGGATATTTTATGATTGTGGCAGATGAGTTAGGGACAGCTGCCATGACGACTTCGGCACTAACAGGTCGAGCTGACAGACAGCTTAGAGGCACAAGACAATGTTAAGACGGACAAAAACCAATAACCAGAGCCGTCACCGCTACTGTCACACGGGGGTCTAATGAATATCATTTGCATATCTTCCCCATTACTTTGTAAGCTAAGGTTCACCCCTTCCCCTCTGTCTCCTGCACAAGCAACCCCCATCGCTACCACAGAATTTCTCTCTCAAGAGGAAAGACAAGAGCATCTTCATCTCTCTGCCCTTCATGCCAGCGATTTCTCTCTTTTGCTGTCCGCACTGCACGCGCCAGAGAAAGCTCTCTTCTGATTTCGTTCAATCAAATGCGATACAACAATAATCAGTCTTGATATACAGCCTGTAGTCTAGACAGTACAGAATCTATAATTAAACAGCGGCACTCAGTCTTGCTTCCATCGAATGTGACTAAAAATCAATTAACCACCTCACAGTTCCAAGCGACATGAACTGTACAATATACGAAAGTTATCCGGGAAGTAAAGATACAAAGTCCAGAAAATATATGTAAAAAGTAAAAGTAAAGTATCAGGCCGTGAAGGCCCATAGGGTTGTGAGACGTTAAGGGTTCCACATTATGTAGACAANGCCGTGAAGGCCCATAGGGTTGTGAGATGTCGAGGGTCCCACATTACCTTGAAAATCGGCTCAAAGATGTCGGTAAGGTTGTCAGCCTTACGCGCCGGCCGCGCTTTACTCCCCAGGAAAATTATTTAATTAATTCCTGGTACTCATTTCTGTTAGAGGCTGAGTAAACCCCAGGGCCTAGTGCGGCCGGAAGGATTAGGTCAACTGAAAAAATCCAATGACCTCATCGGGACTTGAACCCGCGACCTTCCGGCTTGTAGCATAGTACCTTAACCACTACGCTACTATATTTTTATTCACTTGTAGCACTTTTACAAGACACTTTTATTTACTTTTCAACATAGTCACCATGGATCGCAATGCACTTAGTGAGCCTGGGAAAGAGTTTTCTTTATTCCAGCGCCGTATAAATTTCTCGCCTGCTCTCTTAGACATGGAGACTTCTCGACACTGTTGATGAAGTTAATCGATGGTTAAATGTTTGTCAGCACGAATGTTTTCATCATTTTTGGATGATTTCATCAGTGACAACGGATGGCCTTCTTCCCGCTTCAAATTCACGACACCATTTTGCCATGTTTTGCCTCTTCATAGCATCTTCGCCGTAAACAGAAACAAGTTTGGGATGAATTTCAGCAGCAGTTTCTCTTTCACGTGAAAACAAACGAATTACTACACGAAACTCACGTTTGGCGGGATTTTGAATCGTCACGGCCATTTTAAACACACAATGCGAGCACAACGTTGCCGTGGCTGTGGCCGGTGAACTCAGCCATGTCATATGGTTCCTATCTCACACGGCAGCACTGCCATTTCTGAAAAAAATATTTCTCTTGCATTTTTACTGGACTTGTATCTTTACTTTCAGGCTATCTATCGTAGGTGAAAACGTAAAGAATTTCTCACAGATATCTTGGTTATTTTCTGACATATTCTCAAATATGTAAAATTCGCTTAGTGGGGGGTGGAGTCCAACTGGGTCCACTCAGCACGGAGGCCACTGATTGAGAATTTGGTGGAATGAAGATTGGCAGGGGAAACCGAAGTACTCGGAGAAAACCTGCCCCAGCGCAACTTTGTCCACCACAAATCCCACTTGACCAGACAAGGGATTGAACCCGGCCCGCCGCGGTGGGAAGCCAGCGACTAACCGCTTGGCGCGGCATCTCAAATATGTAAATTAGATGCACTCGCAAAACTGTAACAAATATAAATAATTGTTTACTTTTATATACATCAAAGCCAAAGCCTTTGCGTATAACATAAAACAGTGCCACCAAGAGTCAATAGATAGAAACAGGAAATAAGGAAGAAAATATAAACATCAAGTGGTTATATAACAACAGCAGGGAGCAAAATCTGTAAACACTAGCGGGGTTTAGAAAGTAGTCCGGTAATATCATGATCTGTCACAAATTGTTGCCTGATACCATGAAGAAGCTAAGTATCAAAGGCAAGCTGGGTACCAGAGCGGAAACTGTAAATAGCGGACGGGTTTTATAGCCGTAAAATTATTGGACGGAAACTGTAAACCCTGTCCAGGTCTCAAAGAGTAGCCAGAGACTAGCATATTTTTTTGTAAATAGTGACCAAGTCTGGAACTGTGGATTGGTTCCCGAATAGAAATCGTAGTCACCGAGTCACAGAGAGTAGCTATGTACGGTACAGACATTAAGAGTAAAGAAAGGATTTCCAATAATAGCCAGTTACCAGTATTGAAGTTGTAAACAATGTAGTCTTCAATGGTAACCGGGTTCCTGCACATCCATTGCAGATCGGGGTAAACAAGTTTTTTCTAGAAGATAGCAAGAATAATAATAATATTAGAGGATAAGGAAAAGAGCGACTGTTTATCACTCAGAAAGTTCTGAAGAAGTAAAGAAGTAAAAAAAAAAGGTAATACTAAACGTAAAAGCTGGAAACATATAGGGAACTGAAGAAAGCAGTCTTCTGGGATTTGGCACCGTGTATATGTGGTGTTAATCGACGTTTCGGAGGAACGTATCGCCTCCATCTTCAGGGTAGAAGAAAAATATACGAAATCTGCAAGCTAAGAGACAGTGAGAACCGGTACCGGCGGTTAACACCACATATACACGGTGCCAAATCCCAGAAGACTGCTTTCTTCATAGTCACCGCCGTGAAAGCCTCAAATCTTACAAATATGGAACTCTTTATGTTTGTTTCTGTAGCTTACGTTCAGACTATGATTGACGTCGGAATTGACGGGAAAGGGGTAAGGGAGGCTTCACATAAAACAGAACTTCCCACTCTTAAGTTCACCTCCCTAAAACGGAATATTTCATACGTCTGTTACATTGGCAAACAATTAATAACGCGCGGAACAGAAATATTTCTTAGCGCAACAGAATATCCACGGCTCTACAACCGTGATACAGACATGGAATGAGAGTTTCTGAATATTACGTCTTAAGCAATTCAGAATCTCGCTTACTGCACGAGAAGCAATTAAACTGGTTCTTGCGAACAACTCCCAGGAGGTGTTCTGTATGTCGCTGCCGCTCCAGATTACAGAATTCGATTAAATTAAATTACACAGAATAAATGAAATGTAAAATAATTGCCCGTTCCATTCTGATTTAAATTATCAGGACAAGCTTTGATAAAATTAACCAAGGCGTAAAGCTATTTAATCGGGTACCAGGTCGACTGAAAAGCACCGTTGTATTACTGCGCGAAACTAGTCGCGGGCAGGAACCAACTGCGCAGTGGCTCGCAAGAAGTATGGCGCACACATTCACGCTGAATGCGTTTTAAATACTAAAGTAATTGGTATTGCAAGCACATATTAATCTAATTTTCCAGTAAACATATTTTGATAATTGCCTGCCCCTGACAAATATGAATGGATTAAATATTCATACTACTATTGTGGAGGTAGACGATATAGCATAATTATTGACTTTATTGGGGTTATTTCAAAACTGTGTATTTCTAGCCTTAATGAAAAGTGAAAGTCCTCAACAAAACAATACAAACTCCCTGGCTGTAGTCCACAAGCGAACCATACCGACTGAGCGACCACCGCTTGTCGGCAAAGTTACTGCCAAATTCAGCAGACAGAGGCTGTCACGTGGTCAGCGCAACGAAACCCCACGGCCGTTAATTTCGGTTTTCTAGACCGAAGCCGTTACTTTTCCATTCAAGTAGCTCCTCAATTATCCTCACGAGCCTGAGTGGACCCCGTTCCAGGTCCACTACTTCTCAGATAATCTGGTAACGCCGGGAATCGAACCCGGGACCTCTGGATATGTAGCCAGGAACTCCGGTCACTAGACCACAGAGGCGGTCAGTGAAAGTCCTCAGAATGCAAAATGGTCTATGTACGGCATGAACTTGGTAATTATGTAATATCCTCTACTACCCACGCCTTTAGACGCTAACATTAGCCTGAGGGTCATGTTCAATCTAGGACGACAATCACGTGACTCCCGACCAGACCCGCGCTGGAGCAGAGATTAAGCCTGAATCTTAAACACCGAATGTGATAATGTGCTGCGTGGTCAGGAATTTAGTACTCCTCAGAGAGCGGCGATATATATACATGGAGCGTTGGTAGAATGATATTACCAGGCCACAAGAGCAAAACAGAACACAGAGAAAAAAACCTCGCCCAGCGCAAATTCATCAACCACGAAATCTCAGTGGCCCAGTATTAAACCCGGGCTTGCAGGAATTGTTACTAACCTTTGAACGTCACATGATAAGTACGCTCGAATTAGATTTAAATTTCCAGGCGAAAATTAATTTCCTAGGGTCTAAGTTTCTCACAGTTCTATCTTCTGGGATATAACACCGTGCAGGCCAGTGAAAGTCAACTGACGTTTCGAAGGAACATACAGCCTCTGTCTTCGGGATAAGTCATCATGAAATCAGGCAGGAAGGATAGCTTCTTGATGGTTCTTAGCTTGGCCAACTCTTCAACCGTGAAGATGGAAGCGACTTATTCTTCCAAAATATCGATTGACTTTCATTGTTCTACACGGTGTTACATCTTTAAAACCTAATTATGAAGGAGTTACTTAGTACTTCTTGCATGACACAAAACTAGCTCAGACTCGAATAAAAATACAGATAAATAGATGGAGGAGAAATCTGGGAGTCGAAGAGAGTTGGAAGGTAATATTTCTCCAGAACGATGTTATGTCAGGAATTCCTCTCTAGAGTTATTTCGACCTCTTTTTTTCTGCGTTTCTTTACTGTACATTTATTTGACGTCTGCCGACCCTCCAGTCCGCGTGGATAAAATGGCGTCATGTTTTATTTGTTGTGGATGTATTGACGGGTACCGATGTGGAAGAATGCCTACCAATTTCTAGAAATTAATGCTTGTCTGATGTCTCACGGGACTCATGGATGTAGCTTTTGCTTTTGTTTTGCTTCCATTTTTTCGTCTCCATTAATCGTTCTATTCTCTTTAGACGACTTTCTTTTTGCCGTTAATATTTCCTGTTAAGAAAACATCCTGAAGGCTACTGGCCCGAATTTATATACACAGCCAAGAACAACGTAAGGTGCGCTCCAGCGGAATATACATGCCTTGCACCTCTATTCTTTGCAAGCTGCTCCTCTAACAGGCCGTGGAGGCCCATAGGGTTGTGAGAAGTTAAGGCTCCCACATTCTAGACAATCGGCTCACAGATGGCGGTGAGGTTGTCAGCGTCACGCGCCGGCCGCCTTTTACCACAAGAAAGATTCCTGGTACTCATTTCTATTAGAGGCCGAGTTGACCCCAGGGCTATGGTGCGACTGGGAGGATTCGGTCAATTAGAAATTCCACCTCATCGGGACTCGAACGCGCGATCATCCGGCTTGTAGCATAGTGCCTCAACCAACTACGCTACCGCGTGCCCCCTTTGTACCTGTAATTGACCTTAATATTCACTTACTTCAGATACAAATTTACTGTTGCAAAGTTAAGGTCTAGTTCGCTTGCAGACTACAGGCCATGGAGTTTAATTTTTTTGTAAAGTTAAGGTTGCTGCAGATATTACGCCCTCTACTTTGTTCTATATTCATAATACCGACAATTAGTTAATTAACAATTTACAACTGCATGTTAATAGTACCTACAGTCTACATCATCCATTATTCATGTTTACGATGAGCTGTTTTAACGAAAATCAATAAGGTTCAGTTGGAACTTTATAAAAAGCATAGGTTATATTCGACAGATATAAAACAATAGTAAATGCCAGTACGATGTCTCTGTGAACATTTTCTTAACAACCTTATTTTTAATGGTGAGGAGTTGTTATACCCACGCCCAACCTCCAAGCTATAGGACCACCCATTGTCGGCTGTCCACGACTGCTTATTCAATACATTCACAGCTTCCCTCCACACCTGCAGGGCGTCTCCTCCGTCCACAACATGAGGACGCGTCATGCCTTGGGAAGACCAAGGCGTAGGTTGGTGGACAATATTAAAATGTACCTCAGAGAGATAGGATGGGATGGTATGGATTGATCTGGCTCAGGACAGGGACAAGTGGAAGGCTCTTGTGAACATGGTAATGAACCTTCGGGTTCCATAAAATGCTGGGAAATTCTTGAGTAGCTACAAAATTGGCGGCTCCTCAAGAAGGGCTCAGCTCTATGAGTAAGTAAGTATATTCAGTAAAACAATATTAATTGACATTACAATGTGTACTATAACTCCCGAAATACCAAATTCAGTCAAAATCTGTATGATCTTTTCAAGATACAGAAGACACTGACTGACAGACACGACCTCCCACGACTGACTGCCTTAACTTATTCGCAGGCTTCCGTGTGGTCGCAAACCTCACGAAACTTTGTTTCCTCCACCTTCTCGCAATCTCCTTAATTTGGTAACACCAAAAAACTCATATAAACAAGGACAATGTTTAGCTATGTCGAGCAGTTTGACATAAGTCAATACCTTCACACAAAGCTCAAACTAGAGGAGCTGTCTTCGTCTCACCACCTTCAAAGGAGCGCAGTCAAACAGCGACTAAGTGAGGCACAGAAGAGAACGGCTCAATTTCATGTTGATCACAGCCATGTACTGAAGTTGACTCGGCATCTACAACAACAATATTAGCTTCTCATGACACAGTATAAAACGGGTGGTGGTAGTGGAGAGAATTATACTTGCTATTAACACTCCCACCATTAGCTAGAAACTACCTCCCCCCACGTCTCATCACTTAACTAACTAGAGGAAGAGTTGAGGGAAGCCCCCCGAGATAAGGGAAGGTTCACCCCAGAATCCTGTGACATATTACAGCCTTCAGTGTTGACCAGCAGGCTCAGACCTTGTAACGGCCTCTTCGCTAGTTACAAGCTGCAGCAATACACTTTAAGAACCTATAAATCAATTACTAAAGCTAAACGCCTGACGTCATTTACAGCAAGGCGTCTTTTATAGACTTCCACGTAATGACCTGCCGTAAGTGCGCCACCGCATTGTGCATTCGGATGTCATTCCCTACATTAAGTAGGAGATAAATTAAATGGAAGATCTGCAAGTCATTCCTCCTCCAACGTTGGTACTTCTTACGTTTGCTGTGATAATCAGCGTTTGCACTAGTGACGTAATTCATAGGGGTTACCAAAAATAAAGCCACTTTTTCTTTTTACACTTTTTACTCTTCTGATATTCTATGTTTATGTTGGTCCTTCTGGAACACAAGCCTGCAATATAAACAACACTACATAAAAACTGCTACAAATGTGTAGTTGTTAGTAGTTTTATTTTTGGCAATTCTGTATATTACGGAATTTTATTAGGACATGTAAGTGGTGTAGCGTAGTTGGTCGGGGCACTATGCTACAAGCCGGAAGGTCGCGGGGTCGTATCCCGATGATGTAATTGGATTTTTCAATTGACCTAATCCTTCCTGTTGCACTATGTCCGTAGTGTCGACTCAGCCTCTAACAGAAATGAATACCAGAACTCTTCCTGGGGGCTAAAGGGCGGCCGGCGCGTAATGCTGACAAACTAGCCGCCATCTATGAGCCAACTGTCTACAAAATGTGTGGGCCTCGACGTCTCACAACTCTACGGGCCTCCATGGCCTGTTACAGGGATAGCTTTACCTTATTTTAAGTATATATTGCCCTTGTATTTACTCATTTCGGTTCTATGTAGAATGTTGTAATTGCACTATCATTGGTATCTGCTATATTTGTTCCACTCTGTAGTGTTCCAGAAAAACGAAGTTTAACTTTCCGATATCATTCTATTTGTTTGGCATTCTTTCATTTTTTTCCCTGTGGCGCTACAGCCCCAATTTGGGCCTAGGCCTACCTCCATGAACTTCTCCGTTCACTTCGGTTTTACTAGGTCTTAGACATATGGTAGGACTCCTTGGGCGAGTGAGATCAGCTCGTCGCAAGGCCTCTACCTGTAGACAAACACAGAAAAACGCACACAAACATCCATGCCCTGAGTGGGATTCCAACCCACGATCTCGGTTTCCGAGCGAGCGAAGACAGTACATGCCTTAGACCGCTTAGACACATTCATATCTCTAGAACCAAGCGAAAATTAGAAGTCAGCATTACTCACCAGCTGCTTCACCCCATCGAAGTAAGAGATCCCTGTATCCAATAGCTGTGCGGCTAGGTTGGGCGAAAAAAAACCCAGTAATTAAAATAATTTAAATATATGTTAATTTATTTAATAAACTAATGAGGCTATTCTTATTATCATTATCAGATGTACTTTCCTTACATCCCTGTAATTTTCTCTTCACTTTTATTTTGCTGTGTAAATATCTCATGCGGGCCGGTCACGGCGGTCTAAGGCATGCACTGTCTTTGCTCGCTTGGAAACCTGGATCGTGGGTTCGAATCTCACTCAGGGCATGGATGTTTAGTTTGTGTGTGCGCGTTTTTCTGTGTTTGTGTACAGGTAGAGGCCTTGCGACGAGCTGATCACTCGCCCAAGGAGTCATACCGAATGCGTAAGATCTAGAGAAACCGAAGTGAACGGAAAAGTTCATGGAGGCCCACTGGGGCTGTAGTGCCAGGGGGGAAAAAAATATCTCCTGCAGCTGTTAAGTTAGAAAGTAAAAATCAATGATTGAAATGAACTTAATTACTTCTGCCTGTGTCTCTCTTGCCAGTTCCATCAAAACAGAATCCGCGCAGATAAGTTCTTCTAATTACTGTAACCATAGATTTTCTAAAAATCCTAATTCATACAGTTATAATTACATCTTGCAGAGCAGAAATGTGCATATTCTATAGCAGAGATGACGTCACTTTGAGGCATTCTGCATAAGTTCATTTCAGTTCTGTTACCTGCTTTCACTTCAAGAAACTGCTGGTGTCAAAGAGATCCAGTTGGAAACAGTAGAGACTGAACACCGTTATCGCTTTGTTTTCACGTGATAAATATTCTGTTCTCTGCGTCTTAGCCGGAAATTACATATTCATAGGCCGTCACTATGGCTACTAAGCTAACCTGGCTCCTAACATACATATATAGTATCATTTTTTATTGCTAGTGGGGTGGGACTAAGTCCCTTGTACTGCGGCCACTTCTGGCCTATTGTACCAGCTCCAGATGATAGGTGAGGGTGATTATGGAGCAGTTGGTGGAATGAAGATTGACAGGGGAAACCGAAGTACTCGGAGAAAGCCTGCCCCAGCGCCACTTTGTCCACCACAAATCCCACTTGACCCGACCCGGGATCGAACCCGGGCTGCCGTGGTGAGAAGCCAATGACTAACCGCTTGAGCTATGGCGCGGCCTATATATTATCACAGTACAATTCTTATCGCTAGGCTTGCAACGTCGAACTAGATAACCAATCAACCAAACAAGTAGGCCTAACTAACCACATTAGATCTGAGGTTGTCCTGGGTGTTAATGTTAAGATTACGGCCTTCTTGGATGTGCCGCTGTAAAGACTTGTATGTGGTTACCAGCGTTTCCAAGCAACATACTGGTTCCTAAGACCTAAAAGTCTGTGGCGATTGTACGTTAACATTTTTATTATGTTTCTGGACATTAAGCCTCATCCCATTTTTATTTAAAAACAAGACGTTTCGGAAACTGGATTCTGTCTTCGTCTTCAGGCAAAACCTACTCAGCTGGGCCCAATCGATAGAGCTAATCCATATCTCTGGACACATGTACCAACAACAGATCCCCCCCCCTTGGCGCTACAGCCCCAGTGGGCCTAGGCCTACCTCCGTGAACTCCGTTCACTTCGGTTTTTCTAGATCTTACACATTCGGTAGGACTCCTTGGGCGGGTAATCAGCTCGTCGCAAGGCCTCTACCTGTACACAGACACAGAAAAACCCACACAAACATCCATGCCCTGAGTGGGATTCGAACCCACGAGCCCGGCTTCCGAGCGAGCGAAGACAGTGCATGCCTTAGACCGCTCGGCTACCGTGACCGGCACCTACAACAGATAGGGTATACAAACCAAGCACAGCACAAATCATCTGCGAGAGCTAAGACAAAACATTAAAACATCAAAAAAGCTCCAAACAGGACGATGGATAATGTCCAGAAACATAATCTTTGTATACTGCCTGCTGCTCCGAAAGTGAAGGCAGCACGTTGGTAACCATCTACCAGTCTACACGGAGTCACATCTTACAAGACTATAGATTTAAAATAAGTGACCAGAAAATAAAACATTCTGGCTGATAAGCCATCTTTCTGACCGATTGTTTAATTAACTGTGTGTATTTCTGATTGGCTGGTTGACACGGGTCCCAAATCTCTCCCGAAATGTCCTCACGTTTGTCATATTTCTTCGGCCCACTCATTAATATTTCGGGACGAGGTCCCGCATTCAGCCCCTATCGTCCTTATTCACGTTCTTGCTGCTAATTATCGGTCTATTTGTGCATAACCAACACAACTGATGCAGCATCGCAATATAAGGAAATCGCTGATATTACGGAGCCCTTGCATGTTGAGATAATCGAAGATTGTTGGACAAGTGCCATTGTTCAGTGTGATAACAGCGCAGGAATGGGAGATAAGTGCCCCATTGAGAGGTGATGGGGGCTGAATCTTTCCCCCTCATTTGCCTGTGTTAATCGCTGCACTGAGAGGCAGGGGGGAGCGGGGAGAGAGCAATGATAGGGATTTTACAACAGGGAAATCTGCCTGCCCTGTTCATTTGTTAGTCCCAAAGTAATTTGTAAAGGGAGGCTTCTATACGTTGAAATTTCGTTTTAAATTGATGAGATTTTTGAGGGGTAATATAACATTCAAGGAGGCCGTTCTACTGCATTCATGTTACTGCTAAAACTGTTCATAACACAGATGAACGCAACACACCGCGCGGTGCGGAAAACAGCCCTCCGGGACGTGGCAATGTTTAACCATCAAGCCTATTAATAATTTCTGCTTTCATGTACATAACGCAGTACATGACAAGATTTAATTTAATTAAATATATAGTTATCCTACACGTAAGTATATAGGAAATGTTACAAAACCGGGAAAATTACGCTTTTTACAGGTCACCTGGTTTTTCTAAGATTTCGGTCCAAGAGGATACAGCCGGCTCAGCTGTAAGAAGGAAGTTCCAGAGTAAGAATATTGTGCGGATCGGAGGAGGTGTATGGAACTGGTTCATAGTTGTGTCCAATGAATAGCTTTAGTATTTCCGGTGCTCAAACTGTGAGGTTCTGAACTTAACAGAAAGTTTGCACAATAAGCATCGTCCTGATACTGTCGAAATTAAGAAAACTGCACACAAAATGGAGCATATCTTGTTCTTATATCCAAGACTGTGAGGCCTCGATTAGAGCCTGGTACGGCTGAACGTCAAAACGAAAATTAATTTATGTGTTAACTGTAAACAGGAACTCAAATCAGTTAGATTTTGTCGTTCGAAAGGTTGTTTATTGAAATAAATATTTTTGTTCAGTCTGTAACAAAAAATATGTTTTGGACACAATGAAATTTGCTGGGGACGAACAGGGCGCCTAAAATGTTAGGCAAGAAAGAGTACAATAAATATAGCATCATTTCATTAATCTGGAGTTGAAGAGACTCGAATCAGTAGCTGCATATGTTCTGACTAGTCAGCCACTAGACCTCTCTAAGAACAGGCACTCAGGATATATTGTAACTGTGAAATAATTCAATTCAATTCTCTATTATTTATGTGCCGAATCAACAGCTACGGGGCTAATTACAGACACGGGTAATTACATTATGGACAAACACAACATAAAGTCAAAGAAGAATTACAGGCAGATACTGGAGGAAAATCACGTTAAAACTGAGAAGTAAACAAACAAATAAATTATAATAATAATTATTATAATANAACAACAACAACAATTTCAGTAACACAAATCTATGTTTTTATTGAGAATTGAGAAATGTAAAGTATAAATATTTAGAAAGAATAATAATAATACAACTCAGTTTCATCCAATTCAATTCGTGTTTACATACGTGCAAACTTAACAGCTCGGAGGCCAATTACAAAGTTAGCACAAGAATGCAGAAGGACACAAAAATAACTAACAAACAAAATACAAAATAAGGCAGTCTATATAATACGAATAAATTAATAATGATTCTGTGAAGAATTAAAGTTACCATTAATAGGTGACAAAAGAAACAGACGTACCTTTCAAGTGGTTATGCCATTATGTGGCGAGAAATGACTATAGGCGTACATACACACATAGAAGTTAATAATAATAATAACAATAACTCAATTAATTCTTACTTATTTGTGTGCTAACTGAACATCCAAATAATAAGAGTAATAATAATAATTATAGCATATTATAAAAAACGATTGAGGGGCACTTTCTTGGCTCCGAATACGTCAACAACATTAGCAGCTGATGCACATCTAGCAGAGGGACAATTTTCGCTTGAGCAGCAGACACTGAACAATGCAAATAATAATAATTCAATTCAATCCGTGTTTATTTACGTGAAAACTTAACAGCACAGAGACCAATAACAAAGTTGGCACGCGTACATAGAAACACAGATATAACTAAAAAACAAAATACAGATAAGACAGTCTATATAATGGCATTAAATTCCAAGAAAAATTAAAGTTAGCATTAACAGGTGAGAAAATAAAATAAGTACATTTTGAATGGTTATTCCATTATGTGGTGAGAAATGACAATACACATACATACACATATAATAGTTAATAATAATAATAATAATAATAATAATAACCCAATTAATTCTTATTTATTCGTGTGGCAGCTCAACATCCTAATTCAATTTCAATTCATGTTTATTTATGTACAACTTAACAGCACAGAGGCAAATTAAAAGGTTAGCATGAGTACATAGAATTACATAAAAATAATTAAAAAACAAATAATAATAATAATAAGAATAATAATAATTTTCGAGATTTTGACGAGAACAAACACAGAAATTACACTACTTCCATGACATCTGTTTAATTAAAAAAAAAAAGTAAAGCTATCCCTGTACCAGGCCATGAAGGCCCATTGGGTTGTGAGACGTTGAGGGTCCCACATTATCTAGAAAATCGGCTCAAAGTTGGCGGTAAGGTTGTCAGCCCTACGCGCCGGCCGCGCTTTACTCCCCAGGAAAATTATTTAATTAATTCCTGGTACTCATTTCTGTTAGAGGCTGAGTCAACCCCAGGGCCTAGTGCGCCTGGAAGGATTAGGTCAACCGAAAAAATCCAATGACCTCATCGGGATTTGAACCCGCGACCCTTTGCTTCTACATGAACTTAGTAACTAAGCCAATGACGCAGCTTCAGGCACGATGAGATTACAGATAATCCACGTGACAGAGACTCCCTGATTATATTGACCTGGAATCTGCATTAACGTGTTCAAATAATACCAGACCCTATGCTGAAATGATTAAGTCCACTCCTTACCCTTACATGCTAAATAATTCCATTAAGTTGACTTCTTCTTGAGAAGCTAACAATTTCCACGCCACTCCAGAAATTCTCAGAATTTTGTGGAACCCATAAATTCATGAACTGTGTGTGTAAGTGTGCAATAAATCCGATTACAAATCCAAATCCCGTCTATAGTCACACTCAATCACGTGACAATATGTATGAGGTCGCCTTGGAAGACTAATTATAACAGGAGTGTACTGAACATACACTTCACGTCGACAGAGCCGAAGGATGCGCGTTGCTCTTTCCCTGAATATAGATCCAAAATCAAAGGAAGACGCCTTGCACTTACTAGCCAGTTTCTTAGTCAAGGATTGGAGTTTTCAGTATCCCACTGGCTCGCTCTCGTCGCTCGCTTCCCACCGAGGACTCGTATGAATCCCACTGACGAGCAGGACTTAGCTCGGAGCTTAAGAAACTTGTCAACGGTTTCTAAGACATGCAGAGCTCCAACTTCATCATCCTTTAGCCGAAACACAGGTAGTACACATCCCTTAAGTTACAAGCTCCTACCCTCTGGCCACAGAAACAAAAAACAAAATAGGTTTATCTTCAACCAAAAAGTGACTTCCCGAGTGTGCGTAAATGAACCATAGACTTGTGTCAGTCTTCTGTTAGGTCGGTACTTAGACATTCATTTCCCTGTCAAACCTTGCATAATGCCAATTAAGACTCATATTATCTTCGCCGACCGCCTCTGTCGTCTAGTGGTCAGAGTTCCGGTTACAGATCCACAGGTCCTTGGTTCGATTCCCGGTGCTACCAGATTATCTGAGAAGTAGTGGGTCTGGAACGGGGTTCAATCAGCCTCGTGAGGATAATTGAGGAGCTATTTCAAGGAAATAGCGGCTCCGGTCTAGAAAACTCAGATTAATGGCCGTGGGATCCGTTGCGCAGACTACGCGACACCATCTATCCGCAAAAGTTGGCACTAACTTCGCTGACAAGCGGAGGGCGCTCGGTCGGTATAGTACGCTTGCGGACTACAGTCCACGGAGTTTGTTTTGTTTGTGTTACCTCCGCCTAAGGAAAGCAAGTCCCGGAGTCGAACGAGGATTTCCCTGCCACAGTAACTAATTTCCGGAGGGAAGCATCTTGAACGACTTGAGAGAACATTAGCTTCTCAATAAGAAATACATGCTTAAAGAATTATTAATTTGAAGTAAGATATTGGAAAGGCCGCGCCAAGGCTCAAGCGGTTAGTCGCTGGCTTCCCAGCGCGGAGACTCGGGTTCTATCCCAGGCCTGGTCAAGTGGGATTTCTGGTGGACATAGTGGCGCTGGGACAGGTTTTCTCCGAGTACTTCGGTTTCCCCTGCCAATCTTCATTCCACCAAATTCTCTATCATAAGCAGGCGGGGCAGGTATAATAGGCCAATCAGTGTCCGACGTGCCGAGTGGACTCAGCTGGACTGCACCCCCACTAATAATAAGAAATTTAAAAAAATAATAAGACATTGGAAGAAGCTGAATGTAATTTTTATTTCAGGCCTATAGCTTTTAATGCGGCCCTAACTCGATGGTGCAAATTATACATGAGAAAAACAGAACAGACATGAATAAACTGGAAAGAGAGGCAAGTAATATTACTAAAGGGCCGCGCCATAGCTCAAGCGGTTAGTCGCTGGCTTCCCACCGCGGCGGCCTGGGTTCGATCTCGGGTCTGATCAAGTGGGATTTGTGGTGGACAAAGTGGTGCTGGGGCAGGTTTCCTCCGAGTACTTCGGTTTCCCCTGCCAATCTTCATTCCACCAATTGCTCCATAATCACCCTCACCTATCATCTGGGGCTGGTACAATAGGCCAGAAGTGGCCGCAGTACAAGGAACTTACTTGTTAGTCCCACCCCACAAGCAATAAAAAAAATAAAATAAAATATTACTAAAAGGAATTGAAGGGGAGTGAATGAAATAGATGAAAGGCTCGTATCAGTGTCAAGCTTTGATATTACAGATGTTGAACCTGCGGGCTCTGTTCCCATGGGTTTATTTGAATAGACGAATCCATGGCAGAGGCCGATGTAGCTTCGCCGGTAAGCAACCCGACAGCTTTGAAGCACAGGCCTGCTACGCACACATATCGTGCTCCAGGTCGGTTCTAATTTTATCTGCTTTTTAATGAGGGCCTATTTTTCCAGGACATTTTCTCGTCCCTTCGTATTCTCTGTGTAACGACTGATCTGCACAGGGTAATCCCGCGGTGAACGTCCACTAAGCATGTTCGTTGTTCTCCCGTTGAACCACCCCTCTCCGCCCCTTCACCACATCCCTTGTCTGTCACTCACAACACCCTACCCCTTACAGGGTGGCACTGCATTTCATATTCAGACAGCGCTATCGCCAGCAAGAACACAAGTAATGGCTTCTGAACCGTGTGGCAAACTGTCCGCTTTCGAAGTGTTTCTTCTGTTTGCAATGGCTCTATTTCATAAGGTCTGCCCTACTATAGAAAATTTCTACAACCTTAATAAGACAAATCACAGTACTCCTTAGATGGAAGATCTAACCATTGCAAGGACATACCGTCGTCTTCTTGTTACTCCTACTGTTTCATTTCATTTATTTTCTGAAGAAGAAAGGGGTAAAATAAATAACTAAATCAAACAGTTGGTAATTCTTACTTCTTATAGTAAAAATATTTTAAAACCTGTTATAGTGGCTAGCGGAAATCTTAGCGTCTGTTATATAGATTCCAATCCTATTAATTTAAATTGATTTTTCTCAAATTTCTCTGCAATCACATATGTAATCGAATCATATGTCGAGGTAGATGGTTAAAGCCATCTCCCATGAATATCAAGAACAACCCGTAAATCGTAACCTGTCATGTTTACATCGCATATTAAATTTCATATATTCTCTTCAAAATATTATCAATAATCACAGAATACACACGATAGACTGAAAAAAAAAATTTGCTTGCTTCATCGAGATCCAATACACAACTTACGTTAATGCAACGTGTTAACGATGGACAATTCATTGCTACGTTAACCCGAAATTGCGTGCTCTTGTTTACAAGACTTGTCTATATAAATAATGAAACGAAATTCGCGCATAGATTGTCCGCAATTCGAGTATTTGTCCAAAAAACATTTGGGTATAAAAGACGCTTAATTTTCGAGACACACGCCACAGTCAAGTTGGGTAACATACACGTGCTTCTCAGCAGTGCTATTTGCCACGATGACAAACTGCATTGTTAGGTTTATTCAAGCTACAGTGCACAGCAGGGGGTAGTTTTGATCGGCTGATCACGGAAGACACACACACACATGACGAACACTGCGACATGCCCCTAACCCCCGGTAACTTAACAGCCGAGCTGGTACTGCAGCATGGGTATACCCGCTACGTTATCCTGGTCGACGCCATCCAGACGCTATTGTATTTCGGTGTCTCAGTGAGGCAGGAAGGGAGACACGTAGGCAAGTGAGAAAACAGGTCATTCACTAATTGTACGGACACCTGTCAATAAAAGTGCTATAATCAGAGCCGTGCAGAAGTTCACGGGATGCTGCACGAGAATTTGGACTATCCCAACAGAGGGTCCTCGAAGTACTTCATGCCGTTGAACTGCATCCATGTCACTGCTCGAGAATTGTACATCTGTTTCCAGACGATCCTCTTCTATGGATGCAAATTTGTGGCTGTCTGCGACAACGCACTCTTTACACAAAATTCTGTGGAGGGACGAAGCATGTTTTACGTGCAGCGGCCACAACAAGGGGCAACCCTATGCTATCAGGTCGAGTAGCAGTATCAGCGTTTGGACTGCAACCGCTGGGGCACGTATCTGCTGTCAGGCTGCCTACTCAAGGATGTCACGATTTTCTTGGAACTGTTCTACCGGAGAGGCTTGGAGTTGTCCCTCTAGCTGTGAGGCAGTTGTTGCGGTTTCAACATAAAGGGGAAATATCCGGCAGTAGTTCAAGGTGGCATATCCAGGATTTGACGTAAAGGTCCAACTCGACAGCCTCCTCGGTCGCCGGATCCCATGGATCTTTTCGTGTAGGGACATGCGAACAAATACGTTTATGCAGGTGCTCGTAGGGCCGAGGAAGATTTCGTGGTAAGACTTCGAGCAGCTGTGACAATACTCGATCCGAACATGTTAGGTCTCGTCAGAGAGAAACTGGTGTGTCGCACTACCGTCTCCCATGAAATGGACGGGGACCGTTTCCAAAATCCACTGCAAATATGAGGCGCCCATGGTTTGATCACTTCATAGATTTTGGTTAGGCCGAGCAATAGATGGCGACGTGTGACTTGAAAACTGAACGTCACTGGAAATATGTTGCACAATTACAAAATCTTCTACTTTTTAAAACAGGGAATAACACCACGGAGGACATTGCTTCATCCTAAAGAATAAAACACCTGTGTATGGGAGGAATAAAGCCTATCAACAGTTTAGGAGTTTTTTCTTGAGGTTACATCCCGAATCTCCGTTGTTGTTGGCAATTTCGAAAACCTTACTAACACAATCGATAAGGCTCTTGGGGAAGGAGATCAGACCAACGCAAGGCATGTACCGTCAGTTCATCTACTTCTTCTTAGCGCTACGGTCCAGTACGTGCCGTCATCTCCACGGTACGGATTATCTAAATCCTCATTAAGACAAGCTGTGAGATTTCTTAGCCGGGGGATCAGCCGATTGTAAACATCCGCCTTCATTGGAATATACATAAAAAGGAAGATAAACATGTATGCCTATGGCGAGACCTATACTCGTGGTCTCTGTGCTTCAGTGGCCTAAGACTGCACTGTAATTACTAGGATAAACCCATTTCTTACATACTGAGATGATTATACAGTGAACTTCAATTTATCCACCTCTTACAAATTCTTCCGTCTTTCCTCCTCAGAGTTCCGTCTTGTTTCTTCACCTGCACCTCCTCACTTTGCTTTCAGAGCTTCGTCGTCTTCTGATTCTCGCCAAAATTCAACATTAACAGAGCTCGAGCAGAAAGATGTGCCTTATTCGAGATGCGAGTTGTTCCCGAGTGGTGAAGGTTGTTACGATATTCTGTATTATGACACAATTTACACTCGTTGGGAATATACCACAAACAAAACTCCGTGACCTGTAGTCCGCAAGCGAATTATACCGACCGAGCGACTGCCGCTTGTCGGCGAAGTTAGTGTCAACTTTAGCGGATACAGGATGTCACGTGGTCAGCGCAAGGGATCATCAAGGCCGTTAATCTCGGTTTTCTAGACCTGAGCCGCTTTTCCTTGAAATAGCTCCTCAATTATCCTCAAGAGGCTGAGTGGACACCGTTCCAGACCCAATACTTCTCAGAAAATCTGGTAGCGCTGGGAATCGAACCCGGGACCTCTGGAACTGTAAAGCAGGAACTCTGACCACTAGACCACATATACTGACCATGATAAAATATGAATATGCCCTGCATGAGGCCACATTTTTTACTGGAGTGTCATGAATATGAGGGGTGAGCCATAAAACTGGCCCTAGTATTGCGACCTTCAATGGTCTATTGTGCTTCTCCATGGAGTCATACCGAATGCCCAACAGAAAGAAAAAGGCGTGCCACTAAGTTTACCTGTACCTAATGATAAGGCAATATGTTTATGGGTCACCCGGTGCCTTGGCCCTACTGTGCGGACATTCGTTCGTTTGCCCAATCCATCAGTCTTCCACTTACAACCACAGCGGCACCGACCTGGACGACCTAACGTCTGCCCGTCTGTCCGACCGTTCATTCAAACGAACGAACGACCGACCGACCGAACACGTACGGGTGGGGGCAGAGGGGGCTGATGTCTGTACAGCAATTTGCAAACGCATGCACAGGGAAATGAAAGTAAAAGAAGGGAACACCTGTCATGTTCCGGACACAAACCCTCTAGATGAAAAGAGTTTAAATGATGTGCCACAGCAATGAAAGAGACTCGCTGCGAATGGAAATATAAAAACAGAATTGGGCACAGAATGAAAGATAGATTAACTGTCTCCGTGGAGCCTGAACTGCGTTCCAGAATTACTCGCCCTATGATACAAGGTTCATGAAAAATGAGGAGCATCCTTTCTTGCTGTTATTAACTTCAGTACTAAGGTGGCTTTGCTCCCTGTTTCGAAGGCTGTGACCATCGAAGTTTCTGCACTTCTGTCAACAACGAATGATCTCCAACCCGTCATCGATAAACACTAATATTCCCATTTACATCACATTTTATTAGGGGCTGCATTTGATCACTTTTCTGACGTGTATAACCGTCATAATCAGGGTAGTTCTGTCAACAATAACAAAATTAGTTGTATCCTGTGTTTGGCATTATCCTTTTATTACTATGAAAGTTCTGCCAAAACAAGTTTTTCTGAATGCCATGTTCCCCATTTTTCTTTCATTTTCACTTCTTACTGATTTTCTCCGTCTTCCGAAAGGCATGGACAACGCGAAACTAGAGCTACAACAACAACAAAACAATAACGTCATCTGCAAAATATTCTCCATCCAATATTCCATTTTTTTCCCTTCAGTCTCCTTTAATTGAAGTTGATTTGCTCGGAATTCTGAAAACCTCCATAATCACTGTACTTCTACCAATAACAAAAACATGACCTAAATTTTGTGCTCGATATTATTCGTCCATAATGTACCTACCCCAACATTATCTCGTATCTCGCTCATAGTACAGGCCGGTCACGGTAGCCCAGCGGTCTAAGGCATGTACTGCCTTTGTTCGCTCAGAAGCCGGGATCGTAGGTTCGAATCTGTTTCCTGTGAGGTACGAACTGAATTCTTATATATTATTCTTATACACTGCCGGTCACGGCAGCCGAGCGGGCTAAGGCATGTACTGCCTTTGTTCGCTCAGAAGCCGGGATCGTGGGCTCGAATCCCACACGAGGCATGAATGTTTGGTGTGTGTATGCGTTTATTCTGTGTGTGTGTGTTAGGTAGAGGCTTTGTGACGAGCTGATCACCCGTCCAAGGAGTCCTACCGTCTGTAAAATGAATATGAAACTGAGAAGTGAGCCCTATGCTGCAAAGTGGGAGCAAAAGCAGAGGAAGAGAATTCTTAGTACACACTACCCGTGGGGGAAAAAAAAAATAGGGCTGATTTTATACTGCATTCCGTTGGTTATATTGTATCCCTAAGAGCTCTGCAATCATAAATATCCAAGGAAACCCGACACAGGACCTCCGAGGGCACTTATATTGCATGTAAGAAGTGCGTCATGAGAGTTCTCTCAATTTCTCTGTTAGTAGTTAGTGGTGTGTCGAAATTGTGTTTCGACACAGTCTCAATTGAATATCTGTAAAAAAAATCACCTGAAGATGGCCGTTTGATGCCGAAACATGTATTGTGAGGGCGTATCGAAGTGTAAAATAAAAACTGTTGCAATTTAGACGGATTATAGACAAATGGACGATAACCATCTCCAGAAGAAGCTTCGACAAGACTGTCTTTCCGCTACACTGTATTTCCTTTTTACATGACACGTGCCGAGAGCTACTTCAGAAGGGATTAGAGAAGATCTCCTCATCTTACTTTCCAGAGCGGATTGAACGCACTTCCGCCGACAGCAGAACATCCCAGAACCTTCCGCAGAAACAAAACCGCCGTTTGATAAACACGGACAAGGCGTTATATGTCAATATAAGTTCTAAACAAGCTACACAGCCAATTAGAGAAATAAATGCACACGGTTTTCCGGACGCCGTGAAGAAGTCGTGTTAACGAAGTAAATGTTGGGTTTATCTGCTAACTCTCAGAAACATATAGAAGGGAGGAGCATTTGCGAGTAGACTGATAAAGTTAAAAAACCTAAAGTTCCCTCTGTTCTTAACTAATTAAGCACTACGCCATGAAGGCGCATGGAGAAGTGGTTGTATAGATCCACATTTTCTTGACCTCGGCCCTAGTCGCGGGTGAGTGGTCAGCTTCATGCCCCTGCCGCTTTACCCTTGGGGAAGGAGCCCTAGTTACCCATTGGATAGGAGGCTGAGTGACCCCGCAGTCTGGACAATGTGAAAAGGAGAGTTTTCTTGACTCTACCGGGATTCGAACTCCGACCCCTTGGTCGTCCAGCCAGCAGCCAGTCTCTATACCCACTGATCTATCCTGGCTCTTCAGAGCAGACTGGACTACACTCAAGTTCAGTACAATGCACAGCAGAAGAAGCTTCCATTCTGATTCCATTATTAAGATTCAAGACACATTCCGGAATTAATTTCAATAATTACGTTAGCCTACTTTCGTTATTTTATTATTTTGTCGGGGACACACGGTAGCGTAGTTGGTTCGCGGGTTCGAGTATCGATGAGGTGGATTTCTTTTTCTTTTTTTTTTCATTTGAACTAATCCTTCCCGCCGCAATATGGCCCTGGAGTCGACTCAGCCCCTGACAGAAATGAGTACCAGGAAACTTCCTGGGTGGTAAAGGGTGGCCGGAGCTTAAGGCTGACAAAGTTACCGCCCTCTGTGAGCCGATTTTCTAGGGAGAATGTGGGAGCCTCGATGTCGTACAGCCATATGGGCCTCAACGGTCTGTTACAGGGATAACTTTAGCTTTTTATGATCGTTTGTCTGTTACTCCTGCTTTTATATAGCCGTGTCGAATGTTGAGGGGGTTTCAACGTTTCGGAAAACCTTTCAGTTACCATATTCAAGGTAATGATTTTGGGAGGGGTTTAGTAGCTTTTATATATAGCTCTTTGGTTTTGGACGAATATTTGTACCGCCGTCACGCCAAGAGCTACCTCATGTTTGTTCGCTTTAATGTCTCGATAAGGACACAAAGGTAAAGGTATCCCTGAAACAGTCCGTGGAGGCCTACAGTATTGTGAGACGTCGAGGCTCCCACATTTTCTAGACAACTGGCTCACAGATGGCGGTCAGGTTTTCACACTTATGCTCCGGCCGCCCTTTACCCACAGGAACATCCCTGGGACTCATTTCTGTTAGAGGCTGAGTGCAGCCACTTCAAGTAGCGCTCGTAATTATGTCCAGTGGCACTACACACCATCACGTTCAGTGACTCACATTGCCTGCTTCTGGATGTCACAACAAACAGCGACTTGCCTCTGCAGAGGATGCGCGAAATGTATTCTCAGAGGAAGGAGAGTATGCCAAGCAAGAAGTTTTTAAAGAGAAGAAACTTCTAAACGCAACTACTAACTTCACAACAGGCGTTTCCAAGTAACGGCTTCCGAAGTATTTAACATACTGTGGATATAACTGCTTCTGTGCTCGTATCTAGAGCTTTACAAAATCCTGTCGCGTTATGACGATTTAAAGGATTGTTTTATTTACGGATATAAAATAACTTTTATGCATAGTTCGGGTTCTTCGACATATTTTGGCTAAATGACGCAATGTACGGTACTTTCACTGTACCGATATAACCATCTTTAAATTCTATTCACCATAATTCATTCAAAAAGCCACTGCATTCAAGGCTATAAATTAATTTTTACGAATATATTGTCATAGATTTTCTTAAATTATAAGCAGGCTACTTCCAGAAAAACGAATATGAGGCATAATGTAGTCGTACTTTACGTATTTCAACTTCGGGCCTATTTACTGCTTCGTTTCACTTAAGGTCCCAATTATATTTCTGGCCGTAAAAATCTAAGTATTCAAATGGGAGGAAATTTTCTCTAATAAAAGGTATAGGTATCCACAAAACAATTTTAATGCTTCTCATACAGCCTCTACATAAATCTCATTACTTCTAGACCGCCATAAGTACAACGCCAACATTAGAATATTGTGACATCTAAATCCATTGCTAGGCAACCTGCACAACACACACATGGCCAACAATAATTGAGCAGTGTTTTCTCTGTGTCCGTGTAGCTTGTGCGTACTCGATGACGTCATAAAGCAATACTGGAGCAGTGTTTTCTTTGTGTCCGCACAGTTTGCGCATGCGTGTTACGTCACAACAGGAGTAGAAATCACGTGATATATGTTTTCTGTGACGCATGTCCAAGCAACGTCTATATAAGAAAAATATTTGAAGAAACAGAACGTCAAGAGAATGGGAATTCAGTTCAGCCGTCGGTAGGGGATACCCACAGGAAGTTCATAGCTGAAGAAGAATTAGAAGTCGGCCAGTGAATTTGAGGACTTTATGTGTGCAGTAGCACAGTGATATTGGTAGTGTGTGATTTAGTGAGACTTTTATAGTTGTTGCGCTATGGACCCTCGGCCAGGAAACGGATAGTGAAGACCAGTGGAAACAGACTGAAAAGACTAGCGTGGAGTGATTTGTAGTGTGAAAATTAGTAACGGCGTTATAATTACTTGTAGTCACGACCTGAAAGTGGTGAATAAACGGTCACAGAAGCCGCGTGGTATAAGGCATGAACTGTCTTCACTCGCTCGGACACAGAGATTCTGGGTTCGAATGCATTCAAGGTATTTGTGTTTGATGTGTGTATGCGTTTATTATGTGTTTGTGTTGCCCTATGTTTAGGTAGCCGTCTTGCGGTGGGCTGATCACTCGTCCAAAGAGCCGTGAAAAATTATTACGGAATTGAATAAGAGGCCTTAAATGCGCTGGAAGAGCCATTGTAAAATGAAATTGGTCGATAAATAAAATTACCAATCCGAACCCCGCCTATAGTCACTAATATATGTGACAATATTTAATAAGAAGGCTTGATACTGTGAACTGGATTCAACAGGCTCAGGATATGGTTTAGACCGTGGCTTCTGTAAATATTATGATGTACTTTCTTAAAAGGGGGAGAAATTATTCACCAGCATAACGACTGCCAGATTCTCAAGAATAATTGTGCTCCATGAGTTCGTTTTAACAGCAATGTTTTTTATGCGTGTATCGGAGACAGTGCCATAGCTAAGGCGGTTAGTCGTTGGTTTCCCACAGCGGCCCAGGTCAGGTCATGTTGGATTTGTGGTGGACAAAGGGGCATTGTGGCACATTATCTCCGAGTACTTCGGTTTCCTCCCTCAATTCTCATTTCATCGACTGCTCTACAGTCACCATCTATCATAGGAGGCTGTTACCATAGGCCAGATAATGGCCAACGTACCAAGTAAACTCAGTCTAACACCACCACAAGAAACTAAATAAAAACACTACATGCGTGCCATCGAAAGTATTGAACAAGCGTTTGAGATCAGCCTGCCATCTATCAGACTTTCGGTCAATCAGAAACGCAATGCATAAGACGAACAGGTTCAGGCATTGATGAACTGCGCATTCGTAATTTGACTTCCAAGAATACATTTATGTTTCTCCTTGTCATTCAGATGTGTGTCGCGTCTCGCCCAGACACCCGAATGTATAGCAATATGCGTCACGACGCACAGACTTCAACAGAAAAGGGCAAACGAGATTTACCGTCTTGTTCATCTTAACCACGGACGAATTCAGTAAGCAGACGTCTCGTGGTACCTGATAACAAACAGCAAACGCTAACTCAGGCCAACAGAAATCTTGCAGCAGCTTGCATTGGAATGTGCTTCATACAAGCAACAAGAAGTTCTGGGAAGAACTAATCGTCTACTTTCATTTGATACGACACGGTCCGCATAGAAAACGATGCGTTTCTATTGTTTATATGTGCTTCATACAAGCAACAAGAAGTTCTGGGAAGAACTAATCGTTTACTTTCATTTGATATGACACGGTCCGCATAGAAAACGATGCGTTTCTATTGTTTACGTATTCGCTGCCCAGTAGCGTTTTTACTGAACCGTTGCCTAGCAACATACATATATAGACAGACTGATGGGAAGTATTTATGTACGCCGTTCAGATGGGATAAGGTGCCATGATATATAGTTGTATATACCATACTATTGTTTCCTTTTCACTACAGAAATAAAATTCGTACCTTCTGGGGTCACATTACCAGTCCCCTACCTACGGGTGAGGAACATTTTACAATAATACAGATATATAATAAACTGTCTGATTATGCCACAATGTCAGCTGGAAATTTGGGAGCAATTATACAAAAAAAAATCACATTCATTAGGACGATCAAGTCAAGGAGGATGAGATGGGCAAGGCATGTAGCATGGATGGGGGGGGGAAGAGGATGAATGCATATACGATATTGGGGGGAAAGCCGGAAGGAAGGAGACCACTGGGAAGACCGAGACGTAGGTGAGTGGACAATATTAAAATGGATATTAGTGAGATAGGATGCGAATAATATGGATTGGATTGATCTGGCTCAGATAGGGACCAGTGGACGTCTCTTGTGAACGCGGTGATGACCCTTCGGGGTCCCATAAAATGCTGGGAAGCTCTTGATTAGCTGCACAATTGGCAGCTTCTCAAGAAGAGCTCAGCTCTATGAGTGAGTGACAGAACAATATTTAGTTCAGAATAATTCGTAATTTCATTTAGTTCCGAAATATCGTGATTTTGCATATATCCAAGCAAACACAGAACAGCAGTAATCGAAATGTAAACCGACAAAGCAGTACGCGACTAAGTCCCAAACGTGCACCTAAAAGAAACTCAAAATTGGAAGTACAGAGGTAAAGTTGTCCCTTGAGGACCATGTCATGAAACATAAAGGAGAGTGGAGGTACAGCTCCACCATTCTTGATGTTAGTACTAGATGGATATGAATGTTCAGCTTCATGCCCCAGCCTCTTTAACCCAGGAAAATCAGCCCAGTTACTCATTAGACAGTAGGCGGGGCGAGTCTCATAGCCGGTCCTGATGCTACGGAGTAGAGAAAGAACTTGCTCTGGCAGGGAATCGAACCCCGGCCGTCCATCCCATAGTCCGACGCTACACCGACTGAGCTATCCCTCCTCTAAAGTAGGAAATATGGAGATAAAACCCAAATAAAGCGATCAGAAAAATATAAACATTGCTAAAGACAAAAGTTCTCCAGCGAATTTTAAAATTAAATTGAAATCAGATAATTACTGAACGCTGCCAAAGGCCAAAAATTGCAAGCAGACCCCCAAAAATAAATGGGGTAAGCCAGCAGAAAACGAAGTGAATATAAATATTAACAAATAAGCAGAAAACACAATTATTGGATTGCCATTTTAAAGGAAATCGTTGCAGGGTCACTGCACATGTTTCCTAATATACTGTGTCACCATGGAAACAAATTCGACTGTTGCTGACTACATCAGTGTTGGTTTCTGAATACCGCACAACATTGAAATCCGGCTGATCGGTATAGCCGGTATCAATAAAACTGATATTTTGCGTCTTAGTCCCTACTTCATTAAGACATCGCCAATGCAGTTTTATGTAGGTATGAGGTCTCGACACATTACATAGGTTTAACTGAACTCTTGAGTCCTTTTCGACAAAACCGAAATTTTGTGTTTTGGTGTTCATTTGAAGTGATCCTATTTCTTGAGCTTTGGCAATCATATTCATCAGGAACCGTCCCATGACGGATATATATTTAAACACAGAAAAGAAACAAAATCCATCCAACCGTTCAGCCGCTAGCGAGACACACATCCATCCAGCCATACATAAAGGTTAGGCAATTAAGTTCCAGGACTGTATTCACTTTAAGAAAACCATATTTAAAAAGGAACATATCTTTTAATATTCTTCAAAATAATCTCCTTGAGTTGTCTTCACTTTTGTGTTAGCTCATAAAATTTTGGAAACACTTTTTGAACTCACTTGCATGTAATGTAAACGATTTCTTTGTTATATTTCTTTTAATGTCCTTCGCGTCTTCAAATCTTCTCCCTTTCAGTGTGGATTTGAGTTTGTGGAGCAGGAAAGTCTCGTGGGGATAAATCAGGAAAATATAGGGGTTGATTTAATTATGGAATCCATTTTTATTTTATTTTATTTGCCAAAACCTGCTTTACTAATACTGTAGTGTGAGACCTCGCTTCGTCTTTCCTGAAACTGAGGTCTTACTCGAAGAACTCTTTGAGCTACATGAGACAGTACTTCCAGTAATATTCCTTATTCATCGTCTGACCTGGTAGAACAAATTCTTTATGAATGATTCAATGATTGTGAAACAATGTGACCAACATCACTTTGCTTTTGACTGTGAAAATCGATATATATATAT
>NW_019723915.1:343808-393626 GCF_002891405.2 Cryptotermes secundus | reverse complement strand
GGGGGGGGGGGGTGTATCATACTGGAAACATAAGATCTCATATTGAGTCAAGAAAGGAAAAATCATCATCCACAGACTGAATAAACTCTTGACAAGCTTGCAGTCTGAGTTCCTTCTGTTCATCAGGCAAACAAACCCAGCTCCGATGTTCCTGTCCCGAGATCTTCCACTAAGATCTTACGAACTGTTTCTCCGCTAAATCCTACTTCCTCTTCCATCATCCGAGGAGTCATTAGATGATCAGTTGAAATCAATTCCCCAAATGCTTCGACCATGTCAGGCTTTCAGACGGCTACTGGTTGTCCACTGTGTTCATCTTTAAGATTTTCACAGCCGTCCCGAAATCTCGCAATGTACGAGACAGAGCATTGTCATCAAAAGACTGCTTCATGAGCCGGGAAGTTTAAGTAGCCATTTTGCTCGTCTCGCGACAAAAACAATGTTCACTCTTTGTTCCATCAGTAAGAACTGTCACGGCGCCAAATCTTAAACAGGATTGAGCATGAGCGACAATAGAGGAGTGACTGACCTTGTAGTAGGGAAGAGTCAGCTTAAAGGACAAGTTGTCCGCTCCATAGCTCAAGCGGTTAGTCGCTGGCTTCCAATCGCAGCGGCCCGGGTTCGAACCCGGTTCTGGTCAAGTGGGATTTGTGGTGGACAAAGTGGCGCTGGGGCAGGTTTCCTCCGAGTACTTCGGTTTCCCCTGCCAATTTTCATTCCACCAATTGCTCCACAATCACCCTCACCTATCATCTGGGGCTGGTACAATAGGCCAGAAGTGGTCGCAGTACAAGGGACTTAGTCCCACCCCACTAGCGATAAAAAAAATATACGGAGAAGTTGAAAACTGTTTTTAATGCACGTAATGGACTCAGGCCGGTCACGGTAGCCGAGCGGTCTAATGCATGCATTGTCTTTGCTCGCTTGGAAACCGGTATGGTGGGTTCGAATACCACTCAGGGCATGGATGTTCAGTGTTTGTGTGGGTGTGTGCGTTTTTCTGTGTTTGTTTGCGACGAGCTGATCACCCGCCCAAGGAGTTCTACCGAATGTCTAAGATCTAGTACACCGAAGTAAAACGGAGAGTTTCATGGAGTACGCCAAGGCCCAAATTGGGGCTGTAGCGCGAAAGGAAAAGAAATGGACTCAGACCCTTAATTTGTCAAACCATATATGCAAATGGTAATCCAAAAACGACTTTTACTGATCTTGGGAGATAAAAACATAGAAATCAATAAAATTCTCCAGAAAGATTTGTTCACCGTCACAATATATTTCTTTTTCAGATATACCGCACATGGGAGAAAGTAAAACAGGACTAATTGCAGTAAGAGGGATGGGTTCACAGTGAGACCTCAGTCATATATAATATATTGCTATAATTAGTTTTTACAATTATTACATTTTTAAAAGCTGTAAATAAGAAACCAGGTGTCTCATTGCGGACCCATCTTCCTTATCAACGCAGCGGCACCGGGAATGCTGCGAGTATAGAAGTAGAAAGGGTTAATTAAATATTTTACAAATTTTACGTATAAAGACATGATTTAATGGAGCAAGTTAAAGTACTTAAGTTTTCCATAATAGCACGAAATTTTAAAACAGAAGGGCTAAACTCACACGCATTTGTACAAAGTTTTATTGTCCACATTCTTAGGTCTTATGCAAAGGACCATAAAAAAGGTCGTTAGGTCTGACAGCTACATGTTTATTAATAGACAAAAAATATTTTTTTTTAGAAGTTACAGCAAGTAACAGAAGCGAATTACATCACCTACTTTCCTCGAATCTTCAGGGACAAAATCGCTGAACCGCGACAAGAAGACATTTTATCGGCAACACAAGCGACAATACTGACGGCCGCTGCAAGGGCTACAGTCCACAGGGATTCAAGGAATAAAAACCGAATTTAGTTACAAGGGTTGAAAGGCAGTGGCGTGGATCTGAAAGCTGTAAGGCACGGGAGATATGAAATGGGAATTCGCCTAAAATAGATTTTCTCATTTTTTCATTCGCTACAGGAAAAAAAAGCAATATATTTCTTTCAAAATAATGTACTATCGCTTAGAGTGTTCAATGCAACATTTCTGAAATGAAACGGACTATCTTCACCCAACGCAACTATCTTTCTAATGTGCCAATATACGATGAAAATGTAAGGGAAGAAATAAACGGGAAAGTGAGAACGAGAGAAAGCACAACAGAAAGAAGCATCGATACATATTCTCTAAGAATCATTTCAGGTAACTAAGTAACTAATTTTCCTAATAGGCCGCGTCAGATTCAACTCCGCTAACACCAAATCAACCAGAAAATTCGACTCTGTTCTGCATTTCACAAAAATAAATTTTTATATTACCTTCTCGTCCCTTGAACATTCCTAGAGGCTGCCTTCTTAGAAGACATCTAATGAAATAAAGGAGCTGGAATAGTGTATTCGCTATAGAGACTGGCTACGTACTGGACGAACGAGGGGTCGGGGTTCAAGTCCCGGTAGGTTCAAGAATTTTCTCTTTCCCACGTCGTTCAGACCGGCTTTAGAGTCAACCCAACCTTCTGTCCAATAGGTACCGGTGGCTCCTTCACTGGGGGTAAAGCGGCAAGGACGTGAAGCTGACCACCTTCAGCTAGTTCCGAGGTGAAGAAAATATGGATCTATACAACCACTCCTCCATACGCCTTCATGTCGCAGTGCTTAATTAGTTAAACACAGGGACTTTACTTCATCTAATGAAAAAAGGTAACATTTTCCCTGTGCTTAATTAATTACGTAAAACACCACGAAGATTTATGGAGGAATGGAGGCATAGCTCCGCCATTTTTTACCTAAACACTGAAAAGGAGTAAAGTTTTCCTTGTTCTTAATTAATTAGGCACCGCTCCATGAAGACAGATAGCTGGAGGAGCTGTTCATCCCGACGTTATATGGTGCCGAGTGGTTTGCTTTGTGAGAGGCTAGGTGGGGCCCCCAGCTGGGCTGGACGTTATGGACAAGTCGAAAGCATTACTACAGTCAAAATAAATAGAATGAGTTTGACCTTGTGTACAAACTAACAGATTCGAAGCAGGTGATTAAATTTCTAACAGCATATTTGTTTTGCTGAAATTATTCTGGGAAGAGTTAACCTTAGATTTGAAAAGGTGAGAAAAGTTCTCAAGCAAGATAAACTTAAGAGCTTTGCAAAAATAGCTATGGTTATGGACAAGTCGAAAGCATTACTACAGTCAAAATAAATAGAATGAGTTTGACCTTGTGTACAAACTAACAGATTCGAAGCAGGTGATTAAATTTCTAACAGCATATTTGTTTTGCTGAAATTATTCTGGGAAGAGTTAACCTTAGATTTGAAAAGGTGAGAAAAGTTCTCAAGCAAGATAAACTTAAGAGCTTTGCAAAAATAGCTATGGTCTTTGCATTAAAACAAAGGAACTTTTGCCTATCTTCGACAACAGGAAAAATAGCTGCTTACTTCCATTTGATAGGAAACGTATTCTGAAATAAGCGAATGTTAGAAATAGAACTAACAACTGGTACAACATTTCGGAAAAATCTCTTTTAAGAAAAATTGGTATACCATAAAGCCCAAATAAATTTAATAATCTCCGCCGCCTTACAGAATTCTGAACAACGGAGTTTGAGTTGAGAATAGGTAGAGTACTTGGGCGTGTTCATTAGATCCACAGAACGTACTAAAACAAACTCTATTGTGAACAGACTGAAAACTCTTCATAAAATCTTCAGTAATATCACAAGGTTAACTTAAGAAAGGTCCATCAATACTAAACCATATAAAATCGGTACAATTGTTTCTCCTAAATTCGGATATACAGTTCCAAAATTGAAAAACGCAATTTTCTGGGATGTGGCGCCGTGTAGATCTATGTGAACCGACGTTTCGGAGTTACGCATCGCCATTTTCTACCCTGAAGATGAAGCCGATGCGTTCGTCCGAAACTCCGGTTGACACAGGATCTACACGGCGCCAAATCCCAGAATATGTTCAAGTCATCGCTGTGAAAACCTCAAATCTTATATAGCGTTCCTCTATAGGGAGGCTACTCATCAACACATTTGACGAATTTTACCCTGAAGATTGAGGCGATACGTTCCTCCGAAACATCAGTTAACACAAGATTTACACGGCGCCACACCCCAGAAGAAGGCATTCTTCATAGTCACCGCCGCAAAAAGTACTTCCAAAATTGTTAGGCGAAATTGGAAGCACTCTTCGACAGATCTGAGCCAAAAGACTGTGGGAGACAGCCGTCAGTAACTGCCTGCACCTGCTGCAGACTGCTGGAGCAGCAGCTGCAGGTACACCGAGGCCTTCTGAACATTACGTCCGATCGGAACAGCTGTGCAGCCTCTGGGACATAAGCTCGTATTGTTAATAAAGAAGAGATCATCCTCATAAACCACTACGCAAAAGAAACTAACATTGTAATGATGCCTGAAGCCTGGAGCACGTACACAAAGATTATTTTAGTTTCAATGTCTGTGGTNGAATGTACGTAATTCTGATTGTTAATAAATAAGTTCAAAAAAAAAATGTCTGTGGTCGAAATGTCGAAGCAGAATTAAGACACGGAAGGTGGGAGGTCGAGCTCCTTACACCAATCACAGGCCGCCCATTCTTCCTCACAGACTGCAATACGGCGCAATACAATAGCGTTACAATTATAGTACGAGTAGTAGTAATGGTAGAAATAGTAGTAACTAGTAGGAGTAGCAAGAGCAACTATGAGTTGGAGCAGTGAAAGATGTTGAGGAGAATATTTGTACCGAAGAGAAATGAAGTGACAGGAGGTTGGAGAAAACTGCATAATGAGGAGCTTCATAACTTGTACTCTTCTCCAAGTATAATTAGAATGATCAAGTCAAGGAGGATGAGGTGGGCAGGGCATATAGCACGAAAGGGGAAAAAGAGGAATTCATAGAGGATATTGGTGGGAAAGCCAGAACAAAAGAGACAACTGGAAATGGACAATATTAAAATGGATCTTACAGAGATAGGGTGGAATGGTATTGATTGGATTGATCTGGCTCAGGATAGGGACCAGTGGAGGGCTCTTGTCAACACGGTAATGAATATTCGGGTTCCATAAAATGCTGGGAAATTCTTGACTAGCTGCAGAATTTGCATCTCCTCCAGAAGGGCTCAGCTCCATGAGTATTATTTTTTTTTATTGTTAGTGGTGTGCGACTAAGTCCCTTGTACTGCGGCCACTTCTGGCCTATTGTACCAGCCTCTGATGATAGGTGAGGGTGATTGTGGAGCAATTGGTGGAATGAAGATTGGCAGGGGAAACCGAAGAACTCGGAGAAAACCTGCCCTAGCGCCACTTTGTCCACCACAAATCCCACTTGGCCAGACCCGGGGTCGAACCCGGGCCACCGCGGTGGGAAGCCAGCAACTAACCGCTTAAGCTATGGGCCGGCCTAGCTCCATGAGTAAGTAAGTATGTAAGTTGTAGTAGTAGTAGTAGTAGTAGTAGTAGTAGTAGTAGTAGTAGTAGTAGTAGTAGTAGTAGTAGTAGTAGTAGTAGTAGTAGTAGTAGTAGTAGTAGTAGTAGTAGTAGTAGTAGTAGTAGTAGTAGTAGTAGTAGTAGTAGTAGTAGTAGTAGTAGTAGTAGTAGTAGTAGTAGTAGTAGTAGTAGTAGTAGTAGTAGTAGTAGTAGTAGTAGTAGTAGTAGTAGTAGTAGTAGTAGTAGTAGTAGTAGTAGTAGTAGTAGTAGTAGTAGTAGTAGTAGTAGTAGTAGTAGTAGTAGTAGTAGTAGTAGTAGTAGTAGTAGTAGTAGTAGTAGTAGTAGTAGTAGTAGTAGTAGTAGTAGTAGTAGTAGTAGTAGTAGTAGTAGTAGTAGTAGTAGTAGTAGTAGTAGTAGTAGTAGTAGTAGTAGTAGTAGTAGTAGTAGTAGTAGTAGTAGTAGTAGTAGTAGTAGTAGTAGTAGTAGTAGTAGTAGTAGTAGTAGTAGTAGTAGTAGTAGTAGTAGTAGTAGTAGTAGTAGTAGTAGTAGTAGTAGTAGTAGTAGTAGTAGTAGTAGTAGTAGTAGTAGTAGTAGTAGTAGTAGTAGTAGTAGTAGTAGTAGTAGTAGTAGTAGTAGAAAAACGATGATGATAATAATAATTCGAGGGACTTCAAATGTATGATGCTTATTTTGCTACTCGTTCAACACAAATTAACATGTAAGTAAGATCTCACGTACTCGTATGTGTCTAATTACAACACAAATCCAGTCGGAGGGTATCGAATGCTTATATAACCGTAACAAATGTCACAAAATTGCGTTCTTTCTGTGTTTCAATTTCGTCCTATGGGAAGGCAGCATCACAGCCGAACTGAGAGCTCCCACTGCAATATATAGATGTAACGTCGAAGAACGGCAGAAGCAGACCTGGAGCATGAGTAAGAGAACCTCGAAAGATGTCAAATGCTCTATCCATATTGTCAAAAAGTTGTCAGGGCCCTATGGGGCTTGGCAGAGAATAGAAGAGAAAAGAGAACTCTCAGACACCAAAACACTTTTCACAAATTTGAAAAGTTGTGATAACTTTCTTTTCTACTATTTTGTCTTATTTTTTATATATTACCACACAACCCTCACCAGATGTCCCTTTTTCCCTAACTTTCTGTGGTCCTCATAGTTACGGCAGCCAGATCTACCCTGGGGGCTGAACTGGTCCCCAGAGGGGGTGCTCCTCACAGATAACATTTCCAAGTGGCCGCCGGTCGGACTGTCTGTGGCCTCGTCTCATGAGTCACTGAACCATTTCAGAGTATAAGCAGCACAAAGAATGATTCCGACAATAAATACGAAAGTTCCTCCAGTCGCTAAATGAATGTTTGCTGCTTTATTTAGCGGAAGTATTTCCGTTGTATAGCGTCGAATGCGAACACGATGATGTCACAGCCAAGGACTTGGAACGAGGCATTTGTGGCTCTTATCAGGGCATTACCAGATTCACTCGGTACTGGTTCATTCTTACGTTAATTAACAAAGCTGTTTAACTGCAATCGCCTCTGTGGTCTAGTGGTCAGAGTTCCTGGCTACAGATCCAGAGGTTCCGTGCTCGATTCCCGGCGCTACCAGATTTTCTGAGAAGTAGTGGGTCTGGAACAGGGTCCACTGAGCCTCGGGAGGATAATTGAGGAGCTATTTCAAGGAAATAGCGGCTCCGGTCTAGAAAACCGAAATTAACGTCCGTGGGGATCCGTTGCGCTGACCACGCGACACTCTCTATCCGCTAAATTTGACACTAACTTCACCGACAAGCGGCGGTCGCTCGGTCGGTATAGTTTGCTTGCGGGCTAAAACTACGGATTTCTTTTTTGTATTGCATTGTCATACTTTCCCGTTAATCTTCAGTGGGGTATGCATAAAACGAATCTTATCTTCTTCACCGATACACTTCCGGCCGGACTTACAGTACCGTTGGGTTCTTCTCTGACATCTTCAGAAGCTAAATCTCTGTCACCTCTCCTAGTTAATCTTAGGCAGAATCCTTTAAACCTCCGAGATCTAAGTATCATACCATAACTGGACTTAGAAACCTTAATAAAAAATTCCTGAAAAGGGAAGTGACGTATGAGTGAGATAACACGGCGCACGCGCATATTTGCTACTGTAGTGTGAACATGATGCAGTTTATTTCATTCCAGTGTAACCATCTTAGTGCACATGAAACTCAAACTGCATATAGCTCTATCTTCTCTTATCTGTGACAATTTAAGAACTATATAAATGACACAATACTTGTATGATGTCATTAATATTCACAACTTATTACCTATGTCGCATACTTAACGAAATATTATATTTAATACTATAGTGTCATAGTGTGTTGTCAATCAGTGAATCAATATATCTATATACCGGCGCATAAAAGGTTACAAATAAGTTTTATGAACTGTACACATTATCTTAATACTTAAAGTTATACATTTCGACCTGACATTCCATTATCAGGCTACAACAAATGTATTATCTGATTTTTGCTGTGTAAAACCTGCAGTGTAATTAATTTCATAACAATAAATTTACATCTGTAGCCAATGAACATCAAGGGCCATAAGTTATGAAATATCGCAGATAATTCTGCTAAAAGTAAATAAAAATATGGAAATATGGCGAGTCAGAATCAAACCCGTGATAGTCGGTATAAAAACAAAACAATGAGCATATTGCAGTCTGCTCCGTAATTAAAACCTAATAGATCAAACAATTCGTGATACGTTTGTTAGTCTGTAATTGTTCGCTGGCATTCTTCTGGCTACGTGAAACAAAACGAAAAATGAGAGACTTCTGATTTTGAATTGCAATATAATAAGCAGACACCTCCAGTGAGAGAATGAACCAAACATTATTTGAAATTCAAAATTTCGAACACATAGAGCATAACATTAAAAGAGATTTGAGAAAACTGCCAAGTGTGTAAGGCGGGTTAGCATACTTCCAACGTTGCCCCTGAGTCGTATTAGGCGACGAAAACTGAACCCGGTGCCCGGAAGTATAACTGGGCCATCCAGTCACTGCAGGACATAATTACAGAAACCTGGTCATCCAAGTTCGGGCTTGAATGCAAAGCTGACAGTCTTGCCCTGTAGCAAAATTACTGTAGCGAAATCGAGAGAAGTTAAAACTGGATTATCTCATTCAAGATTATTCTGGCAGAATATTGTAGGTAAAGGGCTGTTTTACATATGATGATGATGATTTGGGAAACAGATTTTTAAAACTGTTATCAAACGAACAATTATCAGTTTCACTACAGATTTAATATATTTATTTACAATTTTTTAGTGTTGAACATTACCCATCGTCCCCGTTTTTATTTAAAATACAACATTTCGGAGACTGCATTCTGCCTCCGTCTTCAGGTAAAATCACACTCACTTGGACCCAATCGATAGAGCTACTCTCCGAAACGTGGTGTTTTAAATAAAACAACTGGGCGATGGATAATGTCCAAGAACTCAATAATTTTATTAATGTGCCAGTCACATAATTTTAGATTTAATGTGTTACTTAACTGGAAAGCTAACTTGATGATGACTCACATGATTAATTCTAATGGTTAGTTTCATGCTTTCTGCTCACGCTATTTCCAAGGAAAGAGCGCTCAGTGCCTACAGAGCGGAGAACCACAGGAGCCTGGGAACAATTCAAAATGTGGAGATGAAAAGAGAGTTACAATAGCTTCTGCCTGTGCTAGAAGCCATACGTAAAACTTAAGTTTTAAAGAAAGGTACGAGACAAATATACAAAATTCATACTGTAGTCTTTTGTCTCATGACATCGTGCAGTCTGGTATGCGGATATAATCAAACGTTTCGGAGGAACATCTTCACTGTCGTGAGATCAAATCTTAAACGTAACATGCATCTATACACACTTTTCAGCGAGCAGTAGGATTTTATGATTCAATTTAGGAACGGGATTCTGAACATACTCGTGCCTGAAATTGCAACGTGGAACGGTACCTAAACCGCTGTTGCATGGCTCTATAGTCTCCTGGCAAGCTCTTGAGGCTTCAAGAGGATTCCCTGCTGTAAATTGGGTCCCTGTAAGCCATATACAAAACAGTGTGCATTAATAACCGTTAAATGCAGCAGTAGAACGCTCGCGAAATGTAGATCCACAGGGCTTAAAATTCGGAGTGTGTGCGGTATTCCCAGATACAAATTTTCCACTGTGTCCATGGAAATCTGTACGGGCCTGTATTCTGCAATGCAGTAACGCAAGAGAAACGTTGTCATGGAGAAGGAATTTTCATTCGTATGAAAAGCATTGACTATTTGATTTTTAGGTTCTGTAACTGCCTGCACTCAGATGCTACATTCCGTGTACTATGGCAAATAAAATGGGTCGTCAGTGAGAGAGGTACATCTTTATGTCTTCATTACAGATTGTGTTCCCTGTTCTCATGCGCCTGTGGGAAATTCAAACGTGCTTGCACGTGACTTCCCTTCCGCAAGGTTGCCTGCACAAGGTATGACGTACGCTTCTTTATTGAGTGGATGAGTTTCGTCTGGGCTAAATGACATACAAACATGATGGCGAATTCTGAAAAGGTATGGCTTTGATGGAGACGGTCAACGTTCACTTCGAAATAACTGAGAATGAGAAGAGTAGAATTTAAGAAGAATGCAAATGCGTACCTCGAATTATGAAAAGAAAAAAAAATAAACACGAAGAAACAGAAACATTCTTTGTCCCTATCGGAAATCGAACCACGACTCCTCGGTCGTCGATTCCAGTTTGGTCACTATAGCGACTGAGGCTACAAATAACCAGAAAGGCTACAAATAAGTAAGAGAAACTGAAGTGAAGGAAGAAATAATGAAAGAAAGGAGAAATGAATACACAAGGAACGCCGAAAGCAGTAAACTAAGAACAAACGAGTGGGATCGGAAAGCGGTATATAACATTTTCCAGATATACAGCACGGTTTGCTATGTTTGGTCTGGCATGTCACGTTTAAGGAGGGAGCAATATGACATGTCAACGCATTGCCGGTCAACGGCTCGATAAACACCCAGCGATACACGCACGCAACAATAGGACGAATGTTTATATCTCGTTGCTAGGCAAACACTCGGCTCGCCAATAGACTGACGACATGTTTATCACGTGACTTGTTTTCTGTGTGGTTTGCGCTACGCAGCAATAGAACTGTGTTTTCTGTGCGTCTCCCGTTAATATCGACGTTCATTTGTTGTCAAGAAGCCTATAGCTCTGTTGAAAGAAATCGGGAAGCCAGTCTAAATTCTTTTAAGTCGCTTTGAACTTATTCTTATGCTGCTGTTGCACGGGATAGGCCCTCTCTCCTGTTCCGTTTCAGAATTAGTTCGTGAAAATATGAATCCTTTGCCGATCACCGTGGCCGCGCGGTCCCAGGCATGAACTCTCTTTGCCTGCTCAAACACTGGGGACGTGGGTTCGAATCCCACTAGAGGCATGGATATTTGTCTACGTTTGGCCTGTGTTTGTGTTATCTTGTGTAGATAGCGGCCTTGCGGCGAGCTGATCCCCCGCCCAAGGAGTCATACTGTGTATATTAAGAAATTGTAGAACAGAGGCGAAGGTTCATTATGGACTGTAGCGCCAACAGATTATTGTTATTATTATTATTATTAATCCCTTAGATATCAGATATTGGTCCTTGGACGTGAGACCGTTCTATCATGAGGCCTCTACGAACAAAACAGAACACAAACAAGAAAAATACCTAAGTAAGATTTTAACCCACGACCCTATTGTTCCAGCAATCGAAGGCTATATGTGCCTTAGACAGCGCTCAAATTGTGGTTCGGCTTAAACTCATTGATGAAATAAATGGAAAAAAATCGGAATGGTACTAACGCGTCTTTCTTGTATTCGTGAAGTACGCGGTTCATATACTGACACGAGTAATGGGTGCTATAGCTAAGCGTTCTACTCGTTTGCATCGGTCTCTCACATACAGGCAACCGAGGGTCGCCATGTTGAAGGGTTAGCACTCCTGCTCTAAGTTTTTGAGGTTCTGCTACTAAAACTGGGCTCAGAAACCTGCTATTACGTTTGAGGCTTCCTTGTTTCTTCCAGGTCCTTTCAGACAATGCCGAGGTAGCACCTCAAATTAGGCCAAGATCACTTTCTCCTTTCTGCACCCGTTTATCCATTCACTAACAATCTTGCAGTTGGACGATGCATGAACGCAGCTCTTGAAGGTGTCATTTCTTGGGAAGCTATCCTTATTTCGCGTCAGTCACGCAACCTCAAGCGTCATAAGAGTCTGGAACTAATGAACAAACGCGGGCGATCAGATATGTCAATGTGGAACTAAAAACTAAAGTTTCAGAGACACCCTCGGTCTCCATCTTCAGACACAGAGAGGAGGATGCATAGAAAGAGAGAATAAAATACTTAGACAACAGGGACACAGATTAGGAAAAACGGTGAAAGATTTGAAACCTCCCTCCTACTGCATAATACGCCAACAGGATGAAGCATCTATTTGACAAATTTGTACGAATATCAGCGGCATATGGTCACTCACCACATCAACCCTGATCAAGGAGGCCGAGGAGGTCTTTGTAACGTTCGTTTTTAGTTAGGTGACATCGCTTATGGCCCGAAAAATCTTACACTCATTATCCTAAAAGCTTCAAATCATAAATAAATAAACTCCAAATGTTCACGACTGCTATTTTCTTTATCATTTCCAAGAGAATGTAATCATTCTTTTATCTCGTCTATGACAGAAGATCCCTACAACCGTTATCATGTCGATAAATAAGCCATCTGCAGGGCTTAATACACATCTTGCCCTTTGAGAAGTGCGTAAGATCCAACACGCACGATCCAATCTCCTGCTAATTATAATGCAGAGACGGAGTAGGCACCTGACACTGTAAGGCAGTCACGACAAATGTGAGATACACAGGTAACTTGCTGTGACGGGCGTGGGATGTTAACATGAGAAGGGGAGAAGGATTATTCTGTAAATGAAAAAGTAATCTGCCTAGGCTCGGTTACATCACAAAACGCTACAGCGTGCCAGAGAAAGAGCAGGGAGTTTGCAGCTCGTGCGGTGGTTTCGAGACATTACGGTACCAGGAGGAGAAGAAGGAGCATAACAAAAGATCCCATTTGTACATTTATTTATTAAAATCCATATCATTTTTCGGGCAATGATATCACACTGCACAGTTAGCCGTGGCTTTGTAGGGCAAAAAGGAACTTCTGCAGACCATCCAGCTTCAGAAACTGCCGCCATTGAAGAAGGATGAGCAACTTTCAAAATTAAGCTACAATAAATAAGAATATACCGCTCATACATCATACGCCATTTTGCAAAAATGGCTTGCTTTAATGTTAATTCACTGCAGATAAAATTCTGTCGTTGTAAAGCAAATATGGCCGGTCACGGTAGCCGAGCGGTCTAAGGAATGCATTGTCTTCTCTCGATCGGATGCCGGGATCGTGTGCTGGAATCCCACTCAGGGCATGGATGTTCAGTGTTTGTGTACAGGTAGAGGCCTTGCGACGAGCTGATCACCCGCCCAAGGAGTCCTACCAAATGTCTAAGATCCAGTAAACCGAAGTGAAACGGAGTTTCATAGAGGTAGGCTAGTGGGAGGTGGAGTCCAGCTGGGTCCACTCGGCATGGTGGCCAGTGATTGGTCTACTGTACCTGCCCTGGGTGATTATTATGATGGAGAATTTGGTGGGATGAAGATTGGCAAGGGAAACCGAAGTACTCGGAGGAAACCCGGGCCGCCGCGGTGGGAAGCCAGCGACTAACCGCTTGAGCTACTGCGCGGCCATGACTAAGTCCTAAATTGGGGCTGTAGCGCCAAAAGAAAAAAGAAAGCAAATAATAGAGTTATTATACTGCAAATCAGATATTTGTTTTTCTACTTCGTCAAAAAGTCACGGTATCTAAAAGTGTTTCGAAAGGAAACAATGTTTTTATTTTCGAGCCTATCCAATTAATATTTGTATTTACGCTCATAATTCCGTTACTGAGTGCCCGGCAGAGTTACAGGCAACAATCAGCTTCACATCCAGCTAATCAAACACAGGACCAGGGCTTTGAATACAGGTTCTGGCCAACTAAACACCATGATCACAACAAGGTTATCTATTTTGCTTCATTAAACAGAGCGTTAAGATCGCTCATTTCACTGCATGCAGAATAAGATCTGGGCACAGAGGCAGTAGGGAAGGGGAAATATTCCCACGACAACGCCGACCGACAAGAACAGAAACAAGCCCCAGCAACGTCACATGTTACAACCTTACGGCAAGTTACAGCACAACTTTGATTCGGTAGAGAACCTTGCCAGAATTCGTGAGCAGCTATATCGGCACGAGAGTGTCAGCAGGTGACTTTGCAATTCACGGTATGACATTTTGGATCTTAGTAGGCAACATTCTGTGTACAGTATATTTCAATCATAATGTGAACCTTCTGATATTCGAAACAGGATCAAAACATATGAAGTAATAATTTTATCTTTGCATAGGAATCATAAATAGAAAATATTCATGCAACTTAAGGGACTGACATGACAATATTAAAAAGGATCCCTGGAATGGCGTGAGGATGGCTCACGATAGGCATATGCAGAATGTCCTAGATGTGGCGGTCAACATCTCCGTTCCGTTAAAGGCGAGGATATCACCAACCGCAGAACAACAAATTATTTACAAAAAAAAAAAAAAAAAACCTGCAAATGGCCGCGCTGTAGCCCGGGCTGGTAGTCGCTGGATTCCCACCGCAGCGCCCCCGTTCGAGCCTGGGTCTTGTCATGTGGGATTTGTGGTGGACAAAGTGGCGCTGAATCACGTTTTCTCCGAGTGCTTCGGTTTCCCCTACCAAACTACACTTCACCAACTGCACCATAATCACCATCATCTACCGGGGCTGGTACAATAGGTAGTGGTCGTAGTGAACTCAGTCTCACCCCACAAAGAATAAAAAAACTGAAACATGGAGCTTGTAATAATTTTACAATTGCCATATACTGCTGTGAAAAGTGGTCCCGTGGTTCCTCTGTGGTCTAGTGGCCAGAGTTCCTGGCTACAGATCCAGGGTTTCCGAGTTCGATTCCCTGTGCTGCCAGATTTTATGAGAAGTAGTGGGTCTGGAACGGGGTCCACTCAGCCTCGCGAGGATAACTGAAGAGCTATTTCAAGGAAATAGCAGCTGCGGTCTAGAAAACCGAAATTAACGGCCGTGGGGATTCGCTGCGCTGACCACGAGGCACCCTCTATCCGCTAATGTTGGCACTAACTTCGCCGACAAGCGGCGGTCGCTCGGTCGCTATAGTTCGCTTGCTGACTAAAACCACGGAGTTTCTTTTCCTTCAATTAAACAGGTTTCCTACCATGGTTACCAAGTCTAAACGTCACGTGACCCTCAGAAAGGGATCATATCGGACGCTACCCACCGGGCCAGTGGGACGTAGCTGTGTCAGCTGCAAACAGCTTAACCAAGGAATCAATGAAATAAAACCTTCTTATGGCAACCCAACATCTGCCTTGAGGAAGTGATAAAGGCTGGGACAATGACAGACTCTGATTCGGGCCTGCCGATATGTGAGATAAGGATGTTATTCAATACAATTTTGGTGCAAATATTATTTGAACACTATGCTTCCAGGAAATCATAATTTATGTTCTTCACACAATCTAAGGTACTAAAAACTGTACAAAACAGCGCACGATTGTGTTTTTAGTATATCTCAGTCCTCCGTAAGTTAGAAATTAAACTGTAAGGGATAACATTCATTAACCAAGTATTCCCTTAACTCCATCTCCTAAATTTATCACAAAACAGACCAACGTTTCGTATATAATATGTGAGTACGCGTACATTATATCTCGGTGCCATATTTAATATCCCCTTACAAGGCTTTCCGTTCCTCCTTCTCGAATCTGCACACCGTGCTGTGTTCTAGGTTCAATTGTACTCCTATGGGCATATCAGCAATCTTGAACCAGAGTTCTCAGTTATCTCTGGGAGTGCACCGTCTCCGCTCTAACCCCTACCGGATATTCCTGTGGAATGACCGCTTTCCGGACCCCCCGACCTGCAACTTCCTTCCCACACGCCAGCGGTTGAGTTTAGTTCAAAACCTGGTAGTGTTTATCGCAACAATACTCGTAGCTCGCCTGTTTTGCACACATTATAAATGACTGACTGGCTTAATAGCCACAGCATACAGGTTGCCATGCAAAACAACATGCATACTTCACGGGAGCATGGCCCAGTCTCTTGCTGACAGGATGGAATAGCGGAAAAGCTCTAGACATCTATTCGCAAGATACATGTTTCGAATCCCGGCCGGATTACCAATTATCTTGATAAAATATCGTAGCTGTTCTCCTAGGTCTGTCTAAGTGAATGCCGCATTGCATTCAGCTGTATCTTTCGATCAAATTATGAGTTTTTTGAAGAAAGCAGTCTTCTGGGATTTGGCACCGTGTATATGTGGTGTTAACCGACGTTTCGGAGGAACGTATGGCCTCCATCTTCAGGGTAGAAGAAAAATGTAAGAAATCCGCAAGCGAAGAGACCGTGAGAACCGGCAAAAGCAGACTGCAGAGGAATTTCTTATATTTTTCCTTCTACCCTGAAGATGGAGGCGATACGTTCCTCCGAAACGTCGGCTAACACCACATATAAACGGTGCCAAATCCAAGAAGACTGCTTTCTTCATAGTCACCGCCGTGAAAGCCTCAAATCTTACATATGCATTTTTTGTTTTTACTCTTCGTTCTACATGTCCTGCTTATATTATTTTCACGATCTCATCAACTACACATCATTTAGCAAAGAGTGTGAATTATGATGCTCCCCTTTTGCAGTTTTCCCCATTTTAAATTACATTAGGGGATTAAAATTACATTTTAAAGCCCTAGAGCCCATTATTAGGAGTTAGTATATGAGAAGCCCTGGTTTATTTCGTGTTTACTCACTGAAATGTGAAAATGACAGCAGAAACAAGAGGCACTGCCTTCACCGTACATTCACTCACTTTTCGTCTTGTTTTATCTCTGTGAGGGTTGAGGTTCTCCGGGGTGTCACTACGAGGAGTACGGGTCTTTTATCATGTTACGCAGTGCTCTTGGGTGCAAGTTTCTTGACGTTTCGGAGAGACATCCTGCCTTCATTTTCTGGATCGAGGAGTAAGCCAAGCAAGCACGTTCCTCCGAAACGTCAGTAGACTCTCAGTGGACTACAGGGTATTAACGACCGAGAAGATAAGGGCGGCCGCACACCAACTGCGTCAAAACAAGCATCAAGACATGAAACAAAAGATGCAGTCTTGTTTAATTCGTGATTCGTCAGAATGAAACTGACGTCAGCATCATGACTCAGACCGGCGTGAAGCGGTTTTCATAATCTCATTCGTTTCAACTGTGTTTCTTTCTTTGCGTCATGTCGCAGACATCGTGTCTTGATGCATACCGGTGTGCGGCCTACCTAAAACTTTTAATCTTGTCTTTCTTTTCATGGCTTATGGAAAGCAGGGAATCTGCCTTAGTGTTCAGTGGAGGGCGCGTGGGAATTGGGTAAGGAGGGTTGGAGTTTCATAAAAGGGGGAGAATTTCTTGAAGAACTGTGTTATTTAATGTATAGGCCTAAGTGTGCCCATTGCTTCTCACTCTCCAAGGAGACTAAGGCAAATTCAATCGCACTTTCACAAGAAAACGTACCTGAAAAAAGCAAGTACACTTTATGCATAGAAAATGATTAAACCAAGCAGCAAAACCATTCGTTGCTGGCTTTAATGGTAATGCCTATTTAATTTATTTAGGGTTTATTTAACGACGCTGCCAGTAGTTCATCCTGTAAGCGTCAAATAGTAGGATGCTTAATGAATAATTAATTGGCAAGGATGTGAAAGAATATTTTCGAGGACAGCGGGTAGGGCCAGAACCCGGAACCTCCCAAATATGAAGCAGGAGTGGTAATCACCCGGCCGCGACGTTCTCTCTCCTATTTCAATGCTGTGACTACCATTTCGCAGCTTCATAACATTTCAACACTTATGGTCATGATATTAACGTAGGTACTATACATCTGTACGGATGTCTTGGTAAATTATTTTAAATTTTATTAAAAGAAATAATAAAGGGTGATAAATTTATCAGGGGGAAATATCAGACAAAATTCATGGTATATAATCACGCGTTGGTCCCACTCCATTCTACATTTGATATTTCCCATTAATTCATTCATCAGAGGCTCTACAGCCCTTTGTTGGGTCCTGGCCTCTTCTTCAGTTTCGTAATCTTTTTTACGCGGTCGGTACGACTCCTTGGACGAGGAATCAGCACTTCGCAAGGCCGCTACCTACATAGGACAGCATAAACAGAAAATAAACGCACCTAGAGGCAGCCATGCCTTGAGTGGGATTCGAATCCACTATCCCAGCGTTCGAGCGAGCGAATAGAGTTCATGCCTTACACCGCTCGGCCACTGTGATCAACTACTTCCCTTTAAGAATATATGAAATATTCAACGTACGTGGTCAAGAAGCTATGTCTGCAAAACGTTGACACGTTTCAATTGAAGTAATTTATTAGGTTGGTCACCCTGCGACCATCCCTTCCTGTCCAATGGTCATGATGGCTGCGCGTGCGGGACACTCTTACTCTGGAAATGCGGGCTCATCTATGCAGCAGGAGCAGCATGTGTATCGATACAGGGATATTCAAGCGGATCTGCGACAGGAATGTTCAGTTGTTACGTGATGACCGTGTTCACAGTAAAGATGAATCGTTTATTAATTTCTTGATTTATTTAAACAACGGTGTGTCAACTGCTTAGGTTAGACCCACTATTTTTTTTTTTTCATTTTAATAAAACATATACTACATAAGCCGTCTTTGGTTAAATCGAGTATGCTGATATTAACAATGTAAAAAATATGCAACAAACTCCTTTTGTAACCCTTACTTTCTGCGTGTAAGAAATATCAACGAACCTGCCATTTCCTGAGCAATTTCTTGTACTTACTTATTCATGGAGCTGAGCCTTTCTGGAGGAGCCGCCAATTCTGCAGCTACTCAAGAATTTCCCAGCTTTTTGGAATCCGAAGGTTATTTACCATGTTCACAAGAGCCCTCCACTGGCCCCCATCCTGAGCCAGACCAATCCAATCCATACCATCCCATCCTGTTTCTCTAACCACTTTAATATAGTTCACCCACCTATGCCTTGGTCTTCCCGGTGGTCTCTTCATTCTGGCTTTCCCACCAATATCTTATATGCATTCTTCTTCTCCTCTCCCATTCGTGCTACATGAACTGCCCACCTCATCCTCCTTGACTTGATCATTCTAATTATACTTGGAGAAGAGTACAAGTTATGAAGCTCCTCATTATGCAGTTTTCTCCAACCTCCTGTCACTTCTGTCTCTCTTCGGTCCAAATCTTCTTAACACCCTCAGTCTATGTTCCTCGTTTAATATCAGAGACCAAGCTTCACACCCATACAGAATCATATGCAAAATTATAGTTTTATATATTCTAATTTTTACGTTTTTATACAGCAGATGAGAAAAGAAAAGGTTCCGGTCTGAATGGTAGCAAACATTACCCGAGTTCAATCTTCTTTTAATTTCCTCCTGAATTGTGCTACATTTTCAAAACATCTGTTTCTTATGTTCATTATATCATTGAGTAGATGGCTAAAAATACTTCGGAGAAACCCATTCCCTCCATATTCAGAGAAGTGACTTCCACCTTCAAGATGGAAGCAGACTATGCGGTACTATAACAGGAAAGACCATAATATAAGTACGAGTATCATATATGGTATTGTTAATGTATCAGCCAACACAACAACTCTATAATAAACAAATCACTACTACTGCATCAGTATTCGTTTATGGTGTGGAAGTATTGCTACATGTTTCCACCACATCGGATCATCACCAGGCAATGATTACGTGAATATGTCACCCGTTATTGGAGTATTTATCGATATGGATCCACATCGGTGAATTATAATTTTTCTTTCGCTTTCCTTTATAATTTTAGCTATTAAATTTAAATTACAAATTTCCTTTATAAAATAAAATAAAATTCCAAATATCATAAAACAACATTTATAATTCTTATTATTATTTTCTGACGTAACGGTGAATTTCGTACAGTACGGGGCTCTCATAGGAGTCTGCGATATTTTTTTAATTCCTAGAGTATCTGAAAGCAAATTATCGACGTATTATTTCATTTAAAAATTCAAATTACTATTATATTAACATTTAAAATTGAGGTTCTATTACTTTTGTCGTTTCGTAAAATTATGCATGTTGCAACATTATGGGGCCTATCTGGAAGTCGTCGTCGTCGTCGTCGTCGTCGTCGTCATTTTTAATTTCTTAATATACGTGAAAGCAGATAAGAAGAATGAGGTGGGCAGGGCTTGTAGCACAAATGGGGGAGAAGATGAACGCATATAGGATATTGGTGGGAAAGTCAGAAGGAAAGAGCCCACTGGGAAGACCAAGGCGTAAGTGGGTGGACAATATTAAAATGGATCTAGGAGAGACAGGATGGGATGGTATGGATTGGATTGATCTGGATCAGGATAGGGCACGGTAGAAGACTCTGAACACGGTGATTAACCTTCGGGTTTCAGAAAATCTTGGGAAATTCTTGAGTAGCTGCAGAATAGGCGGCTCCTAAAAATGGGCTCAGCTCCATGAGTGAGTAAGTAAATAAGTAAGTAATATGAAAGCAGATTATTGTGGTCGTAATATATTTTTCATATATTTTATTTTATGGGTGCTACATATTCGTGTAATTTAATATATTAGTTGTAAGTTTTGAGGTTTTCACGGCGATGACAATGAAGAAAGTTGTCTTCTGGGTTTAGGCACCGTGTATTCTTCGTTTTGGCCGACGTTTCGGAGGAACGTAGCGCCTCCATCTTCAGAGCAGTAGCTACTGCTCTCCGCAGCTATTCAACTGCTCTGAAGATGGAGGCGCTACGTTCCTCCGAAACGTCGGCCAAAACGAAGAATACACGGTGCCTAAACCCAGAAGACAACTTTCTTCTTTAATATATTAGTTGTTCAAGGAAAACCTCGTTGCATGACAGTTAGTGAGTTAAATTTCACATTGTAAGTAAAGATGCCATATGGAGAAAATCCGCAATTTTAATAATAAATTCATGGTAATTTTCATCTTCACGATCATCTAAAGGAATTGAAAAACACATGAACTGAAAATCTCTATGGCACTTAGAAAAAATCCATGGTTTTAGTCCGCAAGCTAATTATACCGGCCGAGCGACTGTCGCTTGTCGGTGAAGTTAGTGCCAACTTTAGCGGATAGAGGGTGTTACGTGGTCAGCGCAACGGATCCCCACGGCCGTTAATTTCAGTTTTCTAGAGAAGAAAACTGAGCCAATAAATTTATCTCACTGTATCTCTTTAACGATTAACAAATAACAGGTTCGTCCACAGATAGTATTGCATTATGGACCTTTCCTTATCTCAGAAAGAGGAGCTGTTGGCTTCCTGCACGTCCCTAACCGTCTGATATCTGTAAGGGCGAAACGATGTGTATTTTCGGAGATCATAACGGAAATTTATAATATTAATTAGATGAGCTTCAACACAAAGTGTTCAATAAGTGTCAAATATATCCTAAATAAACGCATCTTGTTTATAATCTCACTGACATTGTAATTACCACAAACAACGCACGAAAAGATTGCACACAAAATAGTGCAATGAGTCAAGATAATAATAATATCATGATGAGGTTTCATAGACATCGGACAAAAACTTACATAGGTTAATTATCCAATCATTTGCCTTCCAGAAATGAGGATAGTCATTAGTCGGAATCGCTACAGAGTGGAACGAATATCAAGCAAATGGTGCATAATTCTTCTCTGGTGGAGTAGCGAAATGACAGGTTTGCATTAGGAACTGCAAGCTGTGAGAGCCGTTTCCTTCGGACATTGTCATGTGATCTGGATAAAAGAGAAATACAAAATCTTTGTCTTTAATCGCAAGGAAATGGCAATCGACCTATTGTGTGGGGCTCGTTAAACAAATCTCGTCCTTATTACTCAGAGGGTCTGACTGTGCCGCCGTGTTCGGCAGGGTCTGCACCAAAACTGCACAACATACAACACAAGTGTTAAGGGTGTCTGCCATGCTGATGCTATCGAGACAAAAGCAATATGACAGAAACAGCGCTGCTACTTGTCTTGAACACTTGTCGCGTTGACTGATGTGACTTATGTTGTGTCACAAGGTGTGCATCCTTGGTGCAGACCCTGCTTCAGCTACTCTCTTGCGCTCGTTAGATAAACCTGTGACTTATCGTCACGGCCAGTGACGAGAAAGGAAGTGGTTACCAGACCACCAAGCCTACCGAAGAAGGCATCCAGGTAGATAAACCTATTACCGTATTTACGCATGTATAGGCCGCACATTTTTTGCCAAAAATTCAAGAGGAAAACTGGAGTGCGGCTTATATTCGAAATATTCGAAATCACACTTCATTTTAAAAAAATTATATTCATAATTAGTAATACAGGATGTTCTACTCCTGAAATAATATTCCAAGAAAATTATTTTTTCTATAATTTCTGTCTGAAAATTGTGCTGCGGCCTATACATGCGTAAATACGGTATTTTTCCTTGTCTCTCAGTGTTTTATACCAACTAGTACGGATTATACAGATGGATTTTTAAATAAATTTGATAGGTTTCAGGTTAAGGCCCACTGACATGGCACCATCACAGTCCTGTATGTGTGTGTGTGTGTGTGTGTGTGTGTGTGTTTTGCACTTCGTCTGTTCCGGGAAACGCTCCCTCTAGGCCAAGAAGTTCAGTCACTAGCCGTGTAGGTCAAGTGATTCTAGTAACATCAAATCGGGGAGGGGAAAATTTGAATTAACTTCCGCCCGAGTCCCCTGAATACGCAACAGTAACCGATCATTATAATTAGGGTTGCTATAAATTAGTTCTTTAAGAACAATTAAGTACAACCTATAGATTATAAGGAGAAGTAGTTAGTCACAATTTTGCATTCAGAAAGCAACATAAGCTCATTCTTGCTGCGTGGACAGGATGTATCGTTCGCTACGCTTCCTGGAATGTAGCTACAGCGGCGTGTCTTTGGTAATCTGAGATTTGACAGCAAATGCAACCTGTAACTCAGAAGCGGAACGACCGGAGACCCAACGCCAAGCTGATGATACATCAAGATGCTGTCAAAAGTGCCGTTGAGGCTCTAAGGGCTAAAATCGCACAGCAAGTCTATATCACTGCGAAATGTACATTTCTGGTGAACTCCCAAATTTCGATTTGTTTCACGAATGAGCTCCTTCTCGGAAGTCTGGGCTCGAAGAAACTCGGGACTTCGGAGGGCTCATTCACTAAATTTAGTCGTCTTCTATCTTCTGCAGTTGGCGGACGCTAACCTGCGTTACGCACTCAAGAGTCACGTCTTGTACATTGTTAATTTTTATACAAGTCCACTTAGTAAAATAAAGTGAATTACCGGAACACCCGAGTGATACAAGAATAAACACAGTGTTAAGAAGTGATCAATTAAGCAAGTGAAGTAACTAATTAGGCATTAAAGCAAAGTAAACAATAAACAAAGGCTTGTGTGAAATTAAGATGGTGTTCATGCAAAGTGTTAGTATAAATTTCTTTCTGCCCTGCCGGAGCGAGACCCGTTACGTCCTGAGACTAGAGCTCAGTTCTACTATTAACTGAGCAGACCGAAATTCATATCCCAGAAATCTCACCCCTGCAGACACTCCCCCGCCAGTAAGCTGCTCACGTACGCTTTCTGGCGCCCAACGATCACTCCGTCTTCCCAAATAGATACCAGTTCAACAACGAGAAGCGGAAGGTGGCCGGAGCGACAAACAAGAAGAGATCGGGAGGTAGCAGCCGTGTAAGGTGAGAATCATCATAAAAACGTGGAGCAGTCACAGAGGTGCCGCTGTAACGGTGGGTCAGTCACACAACAAACACAACATGTTTCCATAAATATCACTGGACAAACGGGTTACTGTCAGTACGCAATATCGCTGGTCAGAAACAATTTTTGTATCCAAAACGGAAATCAAATTTCAGTTAGATTTAGCGGTAAGAAGTTGACCGCTGAGTGTGACAACTAAAAAAAACTGTACGGCCGAAACGACGAATAATTGGCTTGAATCAAAATCAAGGGATGTATACGTGACAAAGAGCTTACATTCATTCTGATGCCCTGTTTAGTCTCCGCAACTTCATTAGGAACGCAGTTGTATCTTTTTCTTAAAACTGTTAATGAATTAACAAAAATTACTCCCAGCTGTATTACCGCCAATTTCTAAGAAAATGTAAATGATAACACTATGATATGTAATAATGAATTATTGATAAGTTTCTTCATGGACTCTCTTATATAAAGATTTTTATTATAAAAGTAGATGCATTGTTAATTCTTTAGCTTAAAAGCTGAGATCAAATTTCTGAAATTCAAAATTTGAATAAGAGTACAGAGATCTCATTACAGACCGGTAATTTAAATTTAAAATTACATTAATGAAGAAACACAGACCTAATTATACCATGAAACGTGATCACAAGACACAGCAGGCACTGATACTTTTTGCAGTTAAGCGATTCCAGCTAAAGTATTCTTACAAAGAGGCCTGTTAGTAGCGACCTTATTATGGGCTACATAAACACGACCGCACTAACTGCCACTCCACTTAAAAGCAAAGTTTTGTTCCATATTTTTGCCCCCCATCTCACAAGTATACAATAACTCTTTCAAAAACCTCAGTAGAGTCTACAATAAAAATGAAACCTTGAACCTTACGTCTTTCAAGATACTAAAACACAGTCAAGAAAGAAACTTGTAATGTTGAACACGTCTGTATCACAGTAAGCCACTAAGACGGACCTTCTGGGGTACAGAGTATATGAGTCCTGCTTGGCAGGTTAGTGGTTCAGATTTCAATTCAGATTGAATGAGTTTACATAGTTTTCTTGCATGGCTTCAAGCAGATACTCCTGGGATGACGGAAAGTTTCAAGCACTTTTACTCGGTAGGTATCGGTTCGAATGTCAGCAGTGTGACCGGTTATGTTTATAAGGTTTGTCGTGATATTCCTCTACCGCTGCAGTTCAGTGGCGAAAGCCTTGTTCAGATCGTGAACTAATAAAGATTCCTTGCTATATATTCACATTATGTGGCACTACACTATGTGCAGCTTAAACAGAATTGCAAAATGAAGTATCAATAATCACCCAGGCAGCCTTTTCATATGGAGTAGTGGACAGCGCTCATGAGGTGTATTCTGAAGCACCGCAATTCGAATTTCAACTAAGACCTAGGTTACTGAGTGCATCTTCACTCCCTACAGGCAACTTCATAAAGTAACTAAGCGGCTTAAGTTGGGGTAATTCTCGACGTTCACAACGCCAGTTGCAAGATACCAGGTTTAATGGCTCATTAATTATTATAATGTAGACTTATAAAGTAAATAAATTAGACTCTATGCCAAAAATTGAAAACATATTAAAATATTTCAGGATGTGATATATATTATTATGAGAAGTATATTGCAACATTCGCCAGGTTATATTGTTGACTGCTACTGGACACTTTAGTGTTTAATGTAAACACTTCTGTACATATACAAACCCCACAGTACCTCCAGATTGGATAAAATTCCTGCAGGGAAGCAAAGAAGGAGAGAATTCTAATTCCTAGTTTTTATTTATTTATTTTAGAATATAGCGTAGTGGTTAAGGTACTATGCTACAAGCCGGAAGGTCGCGGGTTCAAGTCCCGATGAGGTCATTGGATTTTTTTCAGTTGACCTAATTCTTCCAGCCGCACTAGGCCCTGGGGTTTACTCAGCCTCTAACAGAAATGAGTACCAGGAATTATTAAATAATTTTCCTGGGGAGTGAAGCGCGGCCGGCGCGTAAGGCTGACAACCTTACCGCCATCTTTGAGCCGATTGTCAAGGTAATGTGGGACCCTTAACGTCTCACAACCCTATGGGCCTTCACGGCCTCTTACAGGGAGAGTTTTACTTTTTATAATATACTCATAATGTACTAATACAGAGTAATAAGCGAATGTTAGGGCGTTGCGTGACTTGTAGGGAGTACCATCCACTGATGGGTTATCCTCCGTTACCTAGAATAGGTCTCCTGGCCATTGACGTTTGAGTCTTCTGTTCACTAGGGTTGGACGGCGAGTTCTTTTATCAGTTGGTTTTCATGATCCACAGTCCGGTTTCTGTATTTGATGGCTTGTTTGTTTATGACCTCATTTATATAAGAAACTCCAAGATCTTCGTGGAGAGTTTTATTTGATACGAACCATGGAGCGTCAGTTATGTAACGTAGTGTTTCGTAGTTGACTGGAATGTTTGTACAATTTTGGTGTTGGATGGCTTACTACAGCCCCACAGTTCTATACCGTACGTCCATATGGGTGTGAGTATAGTTCTGTAAATGAGAAGTTTATTTTCCAATGATAGCTGAGATCTTTTGCCAATTAACCAGCTCATGTTTGTCACTTTAGTTGATAGTTCTAATCTCTTGGCCCGGATATGGGCCCTCCACGTGAGCTAATCCCTAGTTAAGGAAAGTTCTGTGATACAGAGCCCCTCTTTAAATTACAATTACGTTTTTAGATGCCGTGGAATTAAGCAGACTCAGAGCACAATGCATCCAATAAACGACACAAAACACATCCAACATGCATTGCATTCAGTTTCATTGTATCATGGTTTTCTTGAGCCTTTCTAACTGCATAGTCTAAAGCGAAATCGGAGAGCTACAGCGAGGACGCATAGGCTCTTTCAAATAGTTCCAAATACGAAATCTATCAGAAGTATGTTTGCCTACACGAACACTATTATAGGCTTCGCTTAAATAAATTTTCTTCATCCTCACTAGAATTTTGGGTACAACAAATTAATGGGAAGTTTTTCCAATACTTATCACGTAAGTAAGGAACTGACTTCAGTCGAGTCTAAAAATATCTCTAGTACAGACTTGCTGCATTCGCAGTATCTGACGAGTGCTGAATATCTGATCAGTGGTTGGAGCAATCCACAATGATTTCTAGGAAACAACTAAACCAATCATGAATTTTGTTTATAGTTACCCATGCGCAGAAATCAAACCACAGGAACAACGTCACATGGCCGGGTCCTTACCTGGAAAGACAAAAGACAAAGCCACGTATTAACACTTCGTAAGATAACTTCGAAGAATCAGGACAGAAGTCCCAACGTTAGCTGGTTACCAACAGTGAGCCTAATAACCGACTAAACTCATTTCGTAGATCTCTGAAGATCTTGAGGTTCTCAAGTGCAGTACCTGAAGTAAAGGCACGGCTGCCGTAAGAAACCTATCTGCAGTCTTCTGATTCATAAAAAATAAATTCACCCAGACACTTCAAATATATCAAGAGCATATATACACTAGGTATGAAAATATTTTTTGTTATATTAGAAGATCAAGGCGCAGGTGAGTGGACAATATTAAAATGGATCTTAGAGAAGTAGGATTGTATGGTATGGATTGGATTGATCTGGCTCAGGACAGGGACCAGAGGAGGGCTCTTGTGAACACGGTAATGAACTTTCTGGTTCCATAAAATGCTGGGAAATTCTTGAGTAGCTGCAGAATTGGCGGCTTCTCCAGAAGGTCTCAGCTCAGTAAGTAAGTACATATAAATAGAGATCGTCAGAATTTTTTAGTTTATATTCGACGTATTTCACGCAGCTGAAATTTACACTAATGAATGTTATGAACAGAAATAGGTAGCTAAATTGTACGAACTACTGTAAATACTTTCCGTTAGCATCTATATATATATATATATATATATATATAAATCGAAACATAAGATGCAGGTATGAGCTACGTTTCTTATAAGAGGGTCTAAACGAAAAGTCTCAAAAATATATCAGTGCTGCAAAAAATTATACCGCCCCAAAAATTATTGTATACGAGTATATTACGTACATCCCTCTGATCTCTCTCTCTGTATGAAGGATACAAAATGAACGCATCATAGGAGACCACCCGTCCGCTTGTTTCATCTGCGAAACTACAGAACGGATTTGCATAAAACTGAATAGAGCGGGCGTTCATTAGAAGTGTTCGACGGGATTCAAATTTGGATCTTACCGGTGCAATTTAATTCATACTTTACAGTAGTCTCAACATCAACTGCACACACAGTTCTAATAGATGCATCGTAAAAACTGTCCATGTTGTAAAAGAAAAAACGCTTGCGTCATGTGACCAAAGACAAATGTTCTTTTGTTCTCTGTAATGCGCTGTCCGACCAGCTTTGCAACAGTGAACAGAATGTCTGTCTGCAATAACTGAACATCAAGGCCAGTGACGTAGGCAACAGTGAACCTGTGCGTATTCCAAACTAGAATACACCTTCACACTTAGTCTACATGTCTACATGGCAGATACTGCCGTATCCTCCACACTTTCTGTGTTTCCCAGTTTGGAAGTGTGCGGTAGCTACGGTTAACCCTCGAAAGTCTAAAGTAGCACACTTCATTACGGGACTATTTAAGCCACACGCACCCGGAGCATTACAGACTTCTGGCAGTACATCCTGCTACCCCCTTTATTAGCTGCAACCGGTGCAACATCACGTACAGTAGGACTGTGAACGCCGGTAAATGGCAGAGGAGCACGGTCTAATTTGCACCAATGGAGGAAGTGTGGGGGAGATGGTGGTAGTCATTTATCACGAGAGATTAATGATATGGTATCACTCCGCCGTTGTGAGCCGGGCACACACGTGAACCACTGGGAATAATTCGGAAACGATGTAGATCGAACAGGAATCAATTTGACCTGTTCAGAAGAAGACTGAACTATGTGCAATATCTTACACAGACCAAAGTCGAGCAGTACCGCTTGTCTTTGTGTATGAGTTAGCACCCAGCGGTTCCTGATCTGATCCTCAGTTACACTGACTGAAGGATTTATGCGTCTTCCGCACGAAGCGCAAGAAATGAACAGGTAATGAGGAGGTCATGTGTCTCAGTCAGGACACTTCACGCTAGAAACTAGTGAATGGATGACTACGATATATGGCACTGGGGTAAACGCCGCAAGACGTCAGATGCGTTCAATTCTAGTTCGTATCAGCCAAATATGTCTCTATAACTCCTACTTTACACAAAAATGAAAGCAAACTTAATCAGTTTTCTAAAAAATGGTCCACAACAAGGTACATTAATTAAAATACACACTACTTTAACTTTTACTCCAATCTTATGACAGGGACGACTCAATAAAATGTGACATTTCAAATTGTCTTGACAGTGGGTAACAAGGTAACGCTAGATGATGATGTGTAATTTGGTAGGTAAGTAGATCTATATATGATTCGGAAGAACCTGCTGTTTTCAACTTATACATTGAAGATGGAGGCAAAAGATCCTTCTGAAATGTTGCTACCTATCAAACTACATCACGTCAAATCCCAGAACGATCGCAATCTTCAACTTCTTAAAAATCCGCAACAAAAATTAATTTAAGCAGTGGGTTATTGGGTCGATATTGGGGTTCATCAGGCGCTATTATATTGAAGGGGCAAATAAAAGGGAAATTTAAATGATTTATGTAAAATAAAAGTTCCGAGAGTCTGTAAAGCTAGAAACAGCGCTTTTACCGCTTAGCTCTGTCTTTCTCTGAGGAAGTTCCTTGATAATGAGAAATCGGACCATCATAATTTTCAATTACCCAGCACTGTCGGATGCTGGATGCATAGTGCACAGAAAATGAGTGCAGCAAAGCGCTTCTACACAGAACATGAACGTGTTTGTNCTGAAGACTTAGTGCGTGCCGTGATGAACTGTAGGGTGTGTGAATTAGCGTTAACAATATAATATAATATAATATAATATAATATAATATAATATAATATGATTTTTTAATTCGATATCTGATAGCTGGATTAGTGAAGTTAGAATGGACGTTCATTGCTAAGCAACGACACGGTAAAAACGTTAGCGAGGGAGCGAATAAGCCAGCAACAATCGAGGTATTTTTGGGATANCATGTAACACGAATGGGGAGAAGAGAAATGCATATAGGATATTGGCGTGAAAGCCAGAAGGAAGAAACCACTGGGAAGACNAAGTGACAGGAGGTTGGAGAAAACAGCATTATGAGGAGCTTCATAATTTGTACTTTTCTCCAAGTATAACTAGAATAATCAAAGCAAGGAGGATGAGGTGGGCAGGGCATGTAAAACGAATGGGGGAGAAGAGAAATGCATATAGGATATTGGCGTGAAAGGTAGAAGGAAGGAACCACTGGAAAGAAAAAGGAGCAGGTGGGTGAACAATATTAAAATGGATCTTAGAGATATAGGATGGGATGGTATGGATTGGACTGAACTGGCTCAGGATAGGGACCAGTGGATGGTTCGTGTGAACACGGTAATGAAACTTCGAGTTCCATAAAATGCTGGGAATAATACAATATAATATAAAATAATATAATATAATAATTAAAAACTGACATTTAACTTTGTAGATACCTGTTGTACAAATCAACAAAACGATCTACAACACTAAAACATGTAACGAATTACCCGATTCAACCTAAATACTACATAGGACTAATTTCTAATAACTAATTGATACTCAGCATAACTAACTACAGAAATGCTTAGAGAAGCAACAATTCTGGGTTTGAACTGTATTGTACGATCGAGCATAAATTACCGCAGTAACAGTAGAGGCCTTGCAATGATGCGATGAACAGCTGTATTCTACTGGCTGTCTGATAAAGGATTCTGAACATTCGAAGGTTGAAACTACGGATGGACAGGGACTGTAGCATGAAGATAAACTGCTGAACTGAAGGCATAGACCTTGCGATGATCTAATCCATAGCACATATCTTGCATTAACAAAACGTCTACAATAGATGCCACATAATAACGGTCTCAAAAACATATAATAAAAAAATAAAGTTTTTATTTTTATTTTTGTTCACTACATGTTTCGATTGCATACGATCATTACTAATTTAAATATAAAAAAGTTAAACCACATACAGGTTGATCTGTTAGAATATGGTAATGTATAACAAGTATATAAGAAGTAAATAAGGCATTAATAGAAGTGGTCGGGTGCGATCCAATTATACAAGAGCTGAGTACAATATAACAGACGCCAAAGCTCGAATTAGACTGTAGCAACAGCAATAAACTCAGCTGCTGGTAAAATCGTTTTAATTTTCTCATCCTCCCTGCAAGGGGAACTACGGCTTGTTTTAAATACAGATTCAGGGAGCCACGCCAGGACCAAAGTAAAAAATAAGAACAAATGATTCTACATGAACATATAAGGGGCTGTCACATGTGTCATTGTTCCTCGGAGAGACACTGGCTTCCCAGACAACACGTAATCTCCACATTACATCGCCCCTGATGTACTCCCATGCTTTTCAACTGATTATTTATTGCACGTCAGAACACAATCAATGATGGCTAGAGCATAATTCGCGAGTGTTTAAACTCCTGTAAACGGTTACATCCGAATGGAAATGTATCTCAAGCACACAAGTAAACACGTGAGACGCGCCTGAATTACAGTCAGCGGTTCTGAGTTTAAAAGAGATATATTCTGTGTTGAACATCCTACGTAAACCAGACTATGTTCTGTTCACTGATTACTGAGAGCGGCGGTGTAGTGACGGCATAAAATTCGCTTAGTGGGGGGTGGAGTCCAACTGGGTCCACTCGGCACGGCGGCCACTGATTGGCCCATTGTACCTGCCCCGGGCGATCATGATGATGGAGAATTTGGTGGAATGAAGATTGGCGGGGGAAACCGAAGTATTCGCAGAAAACCTACCACAGCGCCACTTTGTTCACCACAAATCCCACTTGGCAAAACCCGGGCTGCCGCGGTGGGAAGCCAGAGACTAACCGCTTGAGTTACGGCGCGGCCTGTAGCGACGGTAACTCAGAAAAACTGCAATCTTCAATTGGGAGGTTTTCCTGACTTTATGCAGTGCCTAAGGAAACTGGTCCGATAAAATCATAAAAATATGCAGCGAAGTTTCCTTATACATCCTTCCCAATCATCTGTAAACGCCACGATTGCATTTCTCTTTAAATATTGCTTCAGAGTCGAGAAATTTTTTCTTTTATTTCTCAGAAGGCCAGCCATATTAACTGAAGATATTCGCTCTTTAGTTTAGTCCCCCAAAAATTTTCTGAAAATAAGTTAACATAGGCCATCCACACACTTGACAATACATCGCACGTGAAGGTTAGAAAGCTTTGTTAACTAAGGAAGACAGTAAGCGTGACCTCATTTGCAGTTCAACGCTACATAAAGGATGCATCTGTTCATAGTCACTAAACAGACTTAAGTAGAACCATTTAAGCCAGTATGATGATTGTTTCGTTGGACATTTACCAACTCTTTATCTTGTGCTGCTTAGAATGAGCGAAAATAAATCTGTTCAGTGCAGTTTGTATCTTCGCAACGTACTTTTCTTCAAGATCAGTTTTAATGTTATCACTTATTTGCTTCTCAATCCGTCAAGGGGTCGCTTTCCAAGAATTATCCATAAAACAGGTTGATATAACGGCGAAAATCTTGATTTATTTACGGCAAATATCCGGTTCTAACCCCAGGGCACAACTATTCTTTCCAACAAACACTTTGTCACGTGTTCTTCCTACCGTGAAGAAAGGAAACAGGCTGACCACACTGATTCCTGCCAGTGCCGCTGACTCTCAGTGCCAACTTTACAAACGTGCAATCTATCAGCATTCTGTTTCATTAATACAACATACTATATTTTTATGCAATTACAGTTTTCTCCCTAAACTTTAACTCGTTGATCTCTGTAACGGTGACGCGATATCCTCGGAGACATAACCGAATTATTAACTATCATTTGCCCTTCGAAGAATTGAGAAGCAAAATGAAGAAAATTGGAGAACTGTTGCCAGAACTTCCTGAAAACGAATATAATGATATGTGCGTCAGTTTGTCTTAAAACAGCAAAGATAATTTCACTGAAATTAACCCGGTATGACGCAGGTCATTGTACCCACGTCAGAGTTTATAAACTTGTTTCTGGATACTGATATAAGGTGCTGTAGGGTGGATGCTGTATATCAGCGGTTGGGAAACGGCGGCGACTTGTCTCGTTATACCAGTGTTCCTTGATCGGTACACCTCAGCCGCCCTATTCCAATGCGTTTCCTAGCATCTACCAGTAGTTCACAAAATGCTGTAACACTAAATATAAAAAGGTAAAGCCATATCTGTAAAATGCCGTGAAGGTCCATAGGGTTGTGAGATGTCAAGGCTCTCACGTTTTCTAGACAGTCGACTCATAGATGGCGGTAAGGTTCTCAGCCTCAAGCGCCGGCCTCAATTTACCCCTCAGGAAGATTCTTGGTACTCATTTCTGTTAGATGCTGAGTCGACACCAGGGTCATAGTCTGGTTGGAAGGGTTAGGTCAATTGAAAAATCCAATGACCTCATTGGGATTCGAGTCCGCGACGTTCCGTATTGTAGCACAGTGCCTTAACCAACTACGCTACCGCGTGCTGTAACATCATGTCCAGCCCTGTTCATTGTCACATGGAACTGTGCTGTACTTTGTTACGTTTCTGTAGTCTTAAGAGTCCTCGTATTCCCTGAAGCTGTACCTGTTACATATTACTTTATGTCAGAAGAGAAACTTTTATTTTGTTATTTTGCCGGTTAACCTTATCACCGTTATTCGTTCCAAAAATATTACATTCTCTATGATCCTAAAAGCATAACAGAAACAGATTAAATAAATTACGACCTACGAGGAACAATATTACTTTCGTGTACATATATACAAACAAAACAAACTCCGTGATATTAGTCCGCAAGCGAACTATACCGACCGAGCGACCGCCACTTGTCGGCGAAGTTTAGTGCCAACTTTTTTTTCGGATAGAGGGTGTCGCGTGGTCAGCGCAACGAATCCCCACGGCCGTTAATCTCGGTTTTCTAGACCGGAGCCGCTATTTCCTTGAAATATCTCCTCAATTATCATCACGAGAAAAAATCTGCTAGTGCCGGAAATCGAACCCGGACAGGAAAGCTGGCTACTAACCACAGAGGACGTATATATTTAAATACGCACTTACGTATATTAGCACGTAAGAAAGCACGCAAGCGCGTCAGCGCTCATAAACAAATATAAGATACATGACATAGTGTTCTTTAGTATACAGAGAGCTACTGTACTCTATACTCGGGCACTGCCATGTGCAAAGGTTTGAAGAGTACTGAAGGTACGTTTATTATAATTAAAACGCGAATCTTCCACACTACTTTCGAAAAAATAAAAACATAACAGTCGTTAATTTTTATGAAATTTGCTGAAACAGCGTTAATTTAGACAGTTATAAAGCCTTAATTATACATTATTCATTAGTTTATCCGAATCCCAACGAACTGCAGACATACAGTATCAAGATACACGTACATACACAGACAATACACTTTAATAAAACTGCTTCAGTTAATTTCGAAACATGCATTTTTCCACCTTCTCATTCTGCAGTAATTTGTATAAAGTGGAAAGAGGCTACTAATCTGAACAATTATGTGGGTAGAGACATTATCTTATAAAACTTTGTAAAACTCATCTTTTCCAGATATAAAAGATATTTTATCTCTACCTGACTAGTACTAAAAGTCCGTACACAGTTTAATGATGATATTTTGCATTGCGACCCCCTCTGTGGTCTAGTGGTCAGTGTTCCTGGCTACAGATCCAGAGGTGTCGGGTTCGACTCCCGGCGCTACCAGATTTTCGGATAAGCAGTGGGTCTGGAACGGGGTCCACTCAGCTTCGTGAGCATATTTGAGTAGTTACATCACGGAAATAGCGGCTCCGGTTTATAAAACCGACATTAAAGGACGTTGGGAACAGTTTCGCTGACCACGTGATACCATCTATCCACCAAAGTTGGCACTGACTTCACCGACAAGCGGCGGTCGCTCAGTCGGTATAATTCACTTGAGGACTACAGGCAACGGATTTCTTTTGTTTGTTTATTTTGCACTGTATCCCGAGCATCTGAAGGAATCAACATGTTCACATGATTGATCGTTTAATGTTATTTTAGTTTTATATGGTCATCTTCTCTATTGTCGATGGCATACTGAAGCAGCGAAACACTCACATCGCTGTAACATAAACTCTTGCGATATATATCTCGTTATATGAGTACATGATCAACAAAGTCCATTTCACAGACTGTACCCAAACTCTAAGCACACGAATATATCTAAATTTAGGATGTTAATTAAAACATTCTTGCGGCTTAGGTCGGCAGCGCATATTACCTATGGATTCGAGAATGCTAGCAGCAGGATGTAACGCGTAAACGAAAATTAGATTTTAGTTGAATAATTTATATGCAAATTTCCAGACCACAACTATCACAACCATAAATCCGTCCGACAGATGGAGAAATAGCTCCTTACGGATATGAATGACTCAGTTTTCCACATGAGCCTATGACTTAAACTGGTATGCGCCAACCCTGTCGAAGTTTCAGTAAATTTGTATTTAATTTATGTGACAGAAAACATTTTCTTTCTTAATTTCTTTGTTAACACAAATTATCTGTAAGCTTACATCGGACGAAGTGACATCCGTTACCATGGATACTATACATGTATGAATGAAGGCCTTCTCATTACGTAAAGCTCAGGCTGTAAAGATTAAAGAATTATCGAGTAATTACATTAAATTCAATACCAGCCTATAGGCGTCTGCTTTGCTGATGTATTCTGACTGTGATCTTCATCAACACAAACAAGTACTGGTACTCAGAGGTACTCATGCTTAAATGTATCACTTTCAATGGCCTTAAGAGACATAAAAACGTAAAGACGTCCCTGTGGCTAATTAATTAAGCACTATGCCATGATGATATAGGGGGGAGTGGAGGTATAGCTCCACTATTGTTGACGTCAGCACTAGAAGGGGGGTAAGTGGTGAGCTTTACGACCCTGCCGCTCTCCTTCCGGGGAAAGAGCCCCCGGAACCCATTGGACAAAAGGCTGGGTGGTCCCAAGAGCCTGTCTGAATGACGTTGAGAAAAGAAAATTCTTGCACTGCCGGGAATCGAACCACGACCGTCCAGTCCGCAGCCAGTCACTATACCAACTGAGCTATCCAGACTACCCCTCAAGGGACACGGGTAAACATTTTTAACATGAAGTCCGCCTGAGTGTTAAGATCGACAACATTCCCGGCAAGACTGGAAACCCTGAAGTGCCAGCATTATTTAGATCGCTCGATCCTCACTATTTGACATATCGCCGCTATACGCAACTGCCCTCTGGTGACATATATGAAACTCTACAACATACATGAAGGTATGGGTGTATATAAATATGGAATGGATTGATCTAGCTCGGGATAGGGACCAGCGGAAGGCTCTTATGAACACGGTAATAAACCTTCGGCTTCCATAAAATGCTGAAAAGTTCTTGAGTAGCTGCAGAATTGGCGGCTCCTCCAGAACGGCTCAGCTCCATGAGTTAGTCAGTATTTTTTTATTGCTAGTGGGGTGGGACCAAGTCCCTTGTACTGCGGCCACTTCTGGCCTATTGTACCAACCCCAGATGATAGATGAGGGTGATTGTGGAGCAATTGGTGGAATGAAGATTGGCAGGGGAAACCGAAGTACTCGGAGAAAACCTGCCCCAGCGCCACTTTGTCCACCACAAATCCCACTTGACCAGACCAGGAATCGAACCCGGGCCGCCGCGGTGGGTAGCCAGCGACTAACTGCTTGAGGTATGACGCGGCCCCAGTAAGTAAGTAAGTAAGTAAATAAGTAAGGAAGTAAGTAAGCAAGTAAGTGCTCTCATATTCCATCGTCCTCATGATTTTGTTTATTCTTTATATTTTTAATCTCATATTCCACGTCTTCCTCATTATAATCCTCCTCCTTTCCTAACTATTAAATTTACAGTCATTCTAGGTCTTCCTGGTATGTTACAGACCGGAGCAAACTGGTGAAGCACAGCTGAATGCCAGGCATACTGACAAGCACGGGCCGCCTTCCTCAACAAGAAATATACTCACATATCGATGAAGAACGTACTTGCTACTGGGCAATATCGTACCAAAGGCAGTGAAGTTACGAGTCAAGAAGCAAAAGTTTTCTTGTGTCTCGTCCAAGTCATTTAACGACTGGCGGGGCCTCAGTCGCCCCGAAAGGTGGACTGAGGAGTGATAAAAGGGGTGGAACATAAAAACGAAGCGAAACATGCGTGACGAGGCGTTTCTTCATTCGGCCGGAAACGAAACATGACGGAAAATTACGTAACCGATCATTTGCCACTTCCGTCCAAAAGAAATAAATGCGCCGTTCATCACATCCTTCAAATTTCTTCTTCTTCATTTGCTTCATATTCCTTCTCCTTTATTACTTTCCTTCTTATCTTACAGTCCACTTCAGTTACACACCGATGAATGAGTGTAGAGTGTAACTGTGGTTAGATGTATCACCATCATGGGGCTTTTATTATTCTGTTCTGCTAAACTTCTCCTTCACTTTCGAATGGCTCCTGTACTCTTCCCTATTACAGCCACTTCATTCCTCTAATTTTCTTCCAAATCCTTCCTACAGAACGCAGCTGTGACGCGGTTAACATTCCCGCGCCGTATTCGGGAAATGACGGCTTGGAATCTAGGTTCTTCAGACGTCAATTCTGAGACGGCACTTTGAAATAAGTCACGACCACTTCTGCCCACGCATTTCTAACTTCATGTTTCAGTATCATTCTACTATTCACTTCTATACAACCTGTTTATGTTGAAAACGTGGCATTACATAACAAAATAATTAATCAACCACTCATTTCATTATCATATCTCCCCACTTCTTCGCGCGTCTCGTGTTTATTTTCTTCCTTCTTATTATTCACATCTCTTAATCTTCCATTACATAACAAAATAACGAGTCAACCAAACGTCATCCTTATTACACCTCTCCCCTTCTTCGCTCATTTCTTTATTCTCCTTCTTGTTATTTGGCTCTCTTAAACTTCCACTAGACAAGAAAATCATGAATCAGCCAATCGCCATCCTTATTATATCCCCCCTTTCTTCACCTTTCTCCTCCTGTTCCATCACTTTCTTCCTATTATGTTCTTTAAACTCCCATCCTTTCCACCATCTTTCTGCTGTTTCCCAAACGTTTCTCCACCAGAGTGACACGGGACATAGCACTCCGTGGCCTGTAGTCCGCAAGCGAACTATACCGACCGAGCGACCGCCGCTTGTCAGCGAAGTTAGTGCCAACTTCTGTGGATAGAGGGTGTCACGTGGTCAGGCGCAACGGATCCCCACGGCCGTTAATCTCGGGTTTTTCCAGACAGGAGACACAGGACACACATTTCTTATTTCTCATATACAAGTCACAAGTCCAGGCCACTGTAAAAGCAAACTAGTCCCTGTGCTTAACTAATTAAGCACCCTGCCAAGAAGGTGTATGTGGGAGTGGATGTATAGATCCACATCTTCTTGACATCGTGAACTCCTTTATGTTTATATTTAAAGTTTTATGGCGAAAACTACAGGCAGTTTGAACACCTATGAGATATTTAACTGATTTAAATTATGAACATAAAACTTCGAAAAGAGGAATAACATGGGATCATGGTAAAATTTAAGAGAAAGAACAGCTAACAGCTAAGAAATCTGAAAACCCTGTGCTCGATTATGTCGAAGTGGATTTAAGACAGTACACTGGAACTTTAAAATAGTCTAACAAGTTTTGTAGCGTCAGTTTAAGTTTGCCATTTCTACGGTAACTAAGAAGAAGGCAGTTCGAAATTACGAATACGAGGTACACCCCAGAGGGTTCAATCCGATACTTGGACGTTAAAGTAGATCCCAAAGACTGCCGCTTGGGCCTGATACGGCTCTGAAGTTCCACTGAAGTCCACGCCCAGAGACTTGAGGCCGGCTCATCATCTTCACTACTGAATTCACGCGAAAACTTAATTGGAAACCGGTTCATGTGAATATTCATGAACTTATTCGCTTCATTTCTCATATTAATTTAAAGAAAAGCAGTTATTTCATTTATATACATAAGTAGTGGTGGTGTCTCCACCTTATCGTGGTGAGGGGGTTTGAGTATGCCAAGGACCCTGAGAGCTATACCAGCGGTAGCGTAGCTACTGGCAGGGCCTCCCTTGCTGGACAGGTCAAAGGGTAGGCATCAGACGAAGAGAGACACCAAAAACTGATGCCGGAAGCAGCGTCATCAGCAGCGACTTTAAGCACAGAGCAAATGATGCTCGACATGGTTCAAGTTCATATAGCAACAGGCGTGACCAGAGTGGTTTGAACGGCTGTTGTACTGCGATGTGGAAAGCAAATGGAAAAACTACCACATTATCACTTTTCCTGGATAGTCTCTTTCCAAAAACAGAAGATCGCATTAAGTGGAGAAACTGTTTTGGAAGAGACTGTGGACCTGTCGCCTGACAGATTACTGATGATGATGATGAGAAAGAGTCCTGAATAATGTAGATAGGAACACAATGCACATGAAGGGGACGAACTATCAGTCTATCATATAATTCAATTCAATTCTTTCTTATTTATGTGCTGAGCCAACAGCCGCAAGACCGATTACAGACACGGCACCGTGTAGATATAAGTAGTTACATACTGGACAAACACAACATAAAGTCAAAGACTAATTAAAACTAAGCATGTGGAGGAAAAACACACTCATGCATATAAGGAAACAATCATAATAATAATAATAATAATAATAATAATAATAATAATAATAATAATATTGCCACATGTTTGGAATAGGCACTTCCACGGTAACGCAATAACAGCGAGCCGTTACGTAGACAATGCCGAAACAACGANGATTACAGACACGGCACCGTGTAGATATAAGTAGTTACATACTGGACAAACACAACATAAAGTCAAAGACTAATTAAAACTAAGCATGTGGAGGAAAAACACACTCATGCATATAAGGAAACAATCATAATAATAATAATAATAATAATAATAATAATAATAATAATAATAATATTGCCACATGTTTGGAATAGGCACTTCCACGGTAACGCAATAACAGCGAGCCGTTACGTAGACAATGCCGAAACAACGAAGGCGTTTCCCCGGAGATGAACAACAGAAGGCCGTTGAGTAACAACGGATGAGTCGGAACTCGTTACAAGTGTATAAGGAGCGTTCCCGAAGCATCGGATTGCCGAATACGTGAGATCGAACCTTGGGGAGGGGTGTCCTCTACTGAGTCCGCAGAACACCTACATAAGCCGAGAGCTACAGACAGCAACAGCAGAGAATGATCACAGTTTATCGGAGTTCTAATAGGAGACACATTGAGGATCAGACAGAAAGAAGTTTTCTTATGTGAGGTGCGGGGTAGTCTCACGTTTGGAAGCTGAAACGTGGGCTGGTGTCCGACTGCGTTTCGAGCTAGAACCAGGTGGAAACTCTGCTGCCCTCGGCGCATAGACAAGACGGCGGCTCCAGAATCCACGCCGCCGGTGCTCCAGAAGGGGGTCTCTCTCTCCCTGCTTTGAAGCGTCCAAGTGTTGGGCCTTCTGCGCTTGTGCTGTTGTGGAAAATGAGTCCAATCTTTCACGGATTCTGGTGAGGGTACATTGAGGAAGAAACTCTAGGATGTGAATATGCTGGCAATACTGAGGACTCCTAACGGACCCCAAGTGGTATGACTCCTTACGTTGATTTTAATTTCTCCCCCTCCATGTCAAATAATATATAGATGCACAACCGGCTAAAATAAACTCCTGGAACGTGAAGAATTGTGGCATTACAATAACAGGCGAATGCCATCTAAGGTAGTGGTTATACTGAACGCTATGAACTGAAGCTAAATTCGTTGCAGAATGTCTAGTGTGCATCCCCAATAATGAATCCGGTCGGAATCTTTTCACTAGTTGAGAGGAAGACACACACTGCCAGAAGAAACGGGAAGACTTCACCACGTGCGTTCACCTCGTGTATGTCTTGCAATAAGTGTATGATGCTTGTGTCACTCGGACAGCCAACAAACCAGCCAATCAGACCTTCTATAAACAGCAGCACTCTGCCAGTCGACCTACCAGTCAGCCAGTCACATTAATCTTAAGCAGCAAGCCAGAAAAGAACAGAGCTTTAACAGATAAATGAGCAACTTAATTGCATAATGTTGTATTTTAGCGTCCTGTTGCACTGATTTTCGTCCATGATATGTACGAGTATGCAGTGTCCGTCTTTGCGGGTGTTGTTACAACATCGGCAACCAAACAGGGAACACACAACACGAGACACGATATACACTGAGAGTAAGAGGAACGACTCCCATAGTGGTGGAACTATGCGCGGTGTTAGAATTGGGACAGATAATATAAACAATCTTAACAAGTTTTTAGTATATAAATATTTATTATAATTGACGAACATTTTAAAATACTTTTTAAATGTTACAAGGACATAATGGCAAGCAATGAAATAGATTAACATAAATGGAGCACCTTATGATGGCACTGTAGTGCCGAAACATGTTGTGAAATAACAAGTGAAATTGAGTGCACTAAAAGACGGACACTGCATACATATCATGGACGAAATTAATTGCAATCAGACTGTCAGTAATCCAGACAGCAAATTGGTTAATAAAATATCCGGCTAACCGGTCAGTCGGCGAATGTATCAGTTAATCAGTGAACTCAGTAAATCAGACACTGATTCAGTCATCAAGAGCCTGCTTCGAGATTCCTCACACGCAGCCCTCAAGTACGAACTGCAGAAAAATGCTGACAGATGCTGACAGATGCGATCGTAGAACCAAATAATACAAACGGACGTTAGTTCAACGGGAAGAAAATGTCGTGCAATAGATAAAAAGGAGCAGGGCATAAAAGAAGGGGCATTTAATATTCTTGGCGTTGTGATGACATGAGCGTATATATCAACGTCAAGCAAGCCACAACAACACAACACAATGAAGCAACGATAAAAAAGTGTACAACACAAAGGGATCAGGAAGAAGGGTATAATGAAACAGAGACTTTAAAAGAATGTCGTAGGGAACAATGCCTAGTGACAGGAGGTGACAAGGCTACACCTGTAGTGACGTGGTTAACAAGATTAGCGCCGCAACGCTGCGCTGTCGTCGTCCTGATTCTCGCTATGATGTATACGGATCAGAGGGAGAACGAAGCCACAGGGGATTTCGGGGTCCAACTTATAAGAGAACTTTTCAGTTTCAGTGAACAAGTACTCGAGACGACAGCAACGTATCAAATTTGTATTCGTGTTATAATTAAGAGCAAATTAAGCGCAGAAAAGTCTTCATACTATTCAGTTCAAAACATTTTACCTTTCAAACCCTACATTTCAAGTTGGTTGTTTAACGATGCTGTCAGTACTGAGACTATATGGCTTCGATGATAGACGAGTAATGATGAACGTGGAGCAGTTTATGGAATAAGAATTTTCAGGGGAAAATAAGAATCCGGACATGACCCGCCCATGTGTCCCTCTGTCCACCACAAATTTCATATAGCCTGACCTGGGACCGAACCCGGTGCGAAGTGGTGGGAAGCCGGCGACTCCCCGCCTTAACTACAACGTGGCCTCCAAATCCAATTTTAAAACCCAAGATTTAAAATATTTCGAAATGATGATGGTATAGTTTAACAAGAGAAGTCATCCGTTGCTATGCAACGGCCTGTAAACAACACATGACAGCTTGTTTCCGCTGCAACAGGTACGCACACAATAAGAGTGTAACTGTTCGGAACTGTGTTTCCTGTTGAGTCCGCCCCAAGGCCATATAGCAAGCAGGAAGATCTACTGCAAACTTTCCAAGGTGCACACCGGTCCGCAATTTGCATGCAGTTTCTATTCTTCTGCATATAAATGATTATACAACATAACTGTGCAGGCAAAAAGGAGAAGTCATACAAAATCGTGGGAATGAACACGTTTGCAGCATTAGACAAGGCGAATCCTGACACAAAAAAAATATAGGAGGCTTAAACTTGGCGGTGGTCAAGCTTAGGACCGTTCAAGCAACTAACCTGCAGTTGCAGCATAAGATATGCAGGAGAGGCATGACCTGCTTCGCAATGCCTGTACTGACAGAGGGCTGGTGTGTAGTGCAAAAGCAAAATTATATACACTTGACGAAAGGCAAAGTGTATTCATAAGAGACAAACCTATCTTCTCGTCAGAGAGGATGTTACATAAGGACTATTACCGGAAGGGTTTAGTTGAAAAATAGACTCTCTTGTCGTGATTCTCAAGGGGCTTCGTGTCGGTAAACAGCCAGTCGTAAAGTAACTTTTTCCAATTGCGCTTTCACAGTAGTTGCATAAGTTAAGGCACAACCTGATGCACAAGTCTGCATTGACAGGAAACCTCTGTGTACCTTATATAAATGTTACTTAGTAGAGTGCAGTGACAAAGGGTGCACAGAGTCCATAGTGACCTGGATGTCGTGACAGCCAGGATATACTCGTGCTAAAACTGCGGTGCAGCAAACGTAGGACCTACATACAAAGACCAACCCCTTCTTCGTCGAAAAGGAAGCCCCATTTCGAAACACGTACACGTCTAGGAGAGAATAGAGATCTTGATCATGGACCTCAAGAAGACTGAAGCTAGGAATGACTGTACTGGCGAAGACTAGCAGAAATTCAACCGAACCGAATTTACCAGTAAGAAATATCTTGTCTTGAGCCCCAGATGGCACTTGGCTTGTGTTGTAGTGAGAAGTCTAGTGCGTCATTTGACTAGAGCGTTGTATTCAGGCGAATTTATGATTTATAACTGTGCTTCAAAACCAATTATCAATCCAAATCCCTTGCATAGTCACAAAATAAGTGACCATATAAAAGTCATTACTTTACAAATGGCTTATAAGGGTGTGAAACGTCGAATCTCATGTTAAAGGAAGAATGTGAACTGGGGATGTTTTACAACAAAAAGACTTAAGAGAATATTTCGGAATGACCTGAATAATTCATTTATTCATCTCCTAGTGTTTGAATTGCTGAGTCAAGTTAATCATTAAGTGAAGAAGATGGGGATCCATGGAACGCACGGAGGAACTGACCATTTGCAAGTAAACCCCACTCCGTAGACCTCCTACAGAACGAGAGACTGTATAGGAACGTGTCTCAGAATCAGAGAGTCTCAGGATGTGGACTGTGTAGAAATATCCCAGCTTAGGGTGAAACTGCGAGCTCATTTCAAAGCCTTAACTCGGACACAAAACTTCCTGACCGGCTGAGCATTTATCAGCTTTCTTGGATTATGCTGCTGGTTGTTTAGATAGTATGATCATAAAAACAAGTCCCAGTTAGGGACTAAACTTATACTCATTCAGCGTTGGATAATTTTTCTCAAGATAGTGTATACTTTGTGAAAATAAGATATCTTTGTCTCCATATTTCATCATGCATATGTATCTATATATTCGTGAATACTGAAGGTACATGCACGACTTAAATTATATTTACAGACCAACCTGGAAAGAAAATTCCACATACAACTTTCTGCAAGTATACATAAGTTTGGGCCGGTCACGGTAGCCGAGCGGTCTAAGGCATGCACTGTCTTCGCTCGCTCGGAAGCCGGGATCTTGGGTTCGAATCCCACTCAGGGCATGGATGTTTGTGTGCGTTTTTCTGTGTTTGTGTACAGATAGAGGCCTTGCGACGAGCTGATCACCCGCCCAAGGAGTCCTACCGTATGTCTAAGATCTAGAAAAAACGAAGTGAATGGAGAAGTTCATGGAGGTAGGCCTAGGCCCACTGGGGCTGTAGTGCCAAGGAAAAAAAAAATAAGCTTAGCCCTGTAAAGAACCTAAGAGTACACAATTTCATTTACCTTACTGGAACAAGGAAAGGAAATGCCATGTAAAGCTTCTATCATAATCTCAGTGTAAGAACCTGTAATGCAATTTAGAGCAATTAAATAGTGTTAGGCTATCAACTGCGTCAGTTCGTTAAAATGTCTGACGTTTCGGGTGCTACTTCTGTCCCCATCATCAGAATATAATTCCATGCAGAGACTCCGAAAGGGCAAATATTTGCAAAGTTTCTATGTAATGAAACGTTTACATAAAACAAATTTCCGAGTACCGACTTTATGGGACGCGATCTAAAATATGTATGAACGAGTTTCATGTAGTGACTTTCATGAAACTTGCATCAGAGTAAAGTTAATCTACAAATTTCTATAATATGAACTATCTTCGTTGAGCGTCCTATGAAGCGAAATATATCCCAAAAGTTCTAGCTTAAAGAAGCACCCTGCGTAGCAAAATCTGTAACAATTTTCTATATTATTAGTTTTACCTAGTGCCGAAATGCTACAAGTTTCTATGAATCGCTTTGAAGACAAGTCCGTGGACGAGTTTCAGAGTTTCAGCTTTATAGAATGTGCTCTAGAGGACAAGGCATGCCCATGATTACAGTGAACGCTGTAGATCAGAGACCATACACCAGTTTCTAATTATTCACCGGAGATTAAAATCCCTATAAACGTTTCTATGTATTAATGTTTCAGAATCGATTCCATGGACAAGCTTCAATCTTTCAGCATTACAGAACGCGCTTTAGGGAACAATTCTTGCATGTTATTCTATACTTCATAACATATCCTGCACATAAAGTACATGCACAAGTCTCTAAACATTCACCTAACTTAAAACTTGAAGATTAAAACAGTCGTTACTGTCTCCAAACAACGTAATCCAGTACTCAAGCGGACAAAAATAAAACGGTAAGTTGTCTATTTTGAATGCTCTGAATTACTCCTTGAATTGGGTGATGCCTTTCTTGACTTACACGTGTATATCAGGGCAAACTTAAAAAACTTAAGTAATTCACGTCGTTTCACGTGATTGCACTATCGCGTAGATTGGGACATGGTGGTAAGTTTTGACGTGCCGAGTATACTTAAGTCCCACTTTCTGTATAAATATAATAGACACGTAACAGACGTAGCGCTGTTCCGCTAAAAAGTAATTAGGCCGATCCCTGTGGTAGTGCGGTCTAAGGCAAACTCAGTCTTAAGTAGCTTAAATATTAAAATTTCGGATTGATCCTTACATTGCATAAGAACTCTTCTGAACTACACACTTCGTGTTCAGTCAAATGAGATGGCACAATGGCCGTGAATATTGAGAGGACAGGTTTGTAGAAAGAAGCGGCAGTTTCTTATTTCAAAGGGCCAGATCGGCAACGGCGTGGAACAGCTGAGGTAAACTAAGAAAGACTTTTACTAATTTAGAACATAACACAACCAACATTCGGATCGCGTATTATCCTAGGCGTCCAGGGCTGTCTTAATGGAGTTTTAAAGAATTCCTGTGAAACAGGAGACCGAAACTCGAATGAGAACGTAGCACCAAGAAGAAACTGCTAAACAGATGGTACACGGCTTGCGGTGGTATGACGCGCTAAGTAATCTTACAAATTATCTTCAAATTGTAGTAGGAAATCTGAAGAGGAAGCCATAGATCCCTAGCCGTTGCCTAGAAACGGCTCTGGTATATTTGCTTATCTCGCTGTCGTTGCACAGTAACGGCTTTATATGCTACAATATGAAGCATCGAGAGCAAATCTATGCCTGAAATCTACAGGGATAGTCACAGTAGCTGCATTTTTAGCCAGGTCTCCTTGTTGTGTAAGAAGAGAGGCCTGTGGTGCCGTCATGCCCCTCACTGTGCCGCCGCAATAAATAAGAACCAGCCAGCTGAGAGATTCTAAAGGGTTCTAACGATGGTGTATAATACTCAGAATCACTGGGTTTTGTCCTTTGTTCGTCGTCCGGTATCCTAGAGAGTAGGAAAAACGTTTCGGAAACAGAGCAAGTTCCCGAAACGCTGTTTTCGAGTTTCTAGAACACCGAATGATGATATTCATAAAAACTTCAGCGAACTTCATGACTGTAGAAGTATGCTCATGGCCGTACTGTATAATTTCCTACCATCAAAAATAAGCGCGTGATATTCTGCGAAATTCTGAGATGGGATAAATAACTGCCACACTACAATCAGGAATGTATAATGCCTCATGGCAGTAGATATTCCTAAAAAGTATATTTTTCCGTGAGGTATGTTTTTGTAGAAAATAAAATAAGACAGAGCGACAGGTGAATTTAACATTTAACAACTGCCAAAGAACAGGATAACCATCACGCGTAACGAAAGTAGGTTTTGAACTCTGCTTGTCATCTGCTTTCACCTTGCTTTCTTCCTCGGTTTATGCTTCAACCCTGATGATGGAGGCGACATTTTCTCCGAAATGTCAGTTAACTTTCAAAGGACTACACGGCCGTATAGCCCAGACGACATAACTCTTCAAGTATAACGAACTTTACCAAAACGCTGAGTCAATAAAATCGGTTTCATGTTTCGGTCCCCTAAGACCGTCTTCAGGGGATCGTATATACAAAAAAAGAAAGAAAAAATTGCTTACGTGGACATTTAAAATTAATACAAACTGCATGAAATGTAACGGTCAGGAAATCTCATTATGAGACAGCTGACGTCAATGAAGCAAGATACAACAATTTATAAAAATTAAAAGAAAATATCTTAAAACCAGTGCTAGGATACGGTTCGATGGAACCTGTCCAAATAAGGGCGTCATAATGAAATACACCCAAATATAAATTAAAGATAATAGTGTACCAAAATATTTGTAAAATAAGCGTAAAGGTCGAGATATCTAAGACATTTGCATTTCACATTCGGTTTATTGCAGAGAGGGAACCGTTAGGGTCAAAATATAGTATTATGTTGCGAATTACAAAGATGGTAATGATGACAAATTCTGAAGAGTTACATCTGACTCATATGAGCAGAACTCTAGAATCTCGTTAGTTTCGCCACGTGGACTGAAGTACAAAAGATGAAAGGCAAATAAGAGCCACAATTTCTTTCCAGATTTTCTTGTTAGCTTCACTCTGCAGCGGAATAAAAAGCACTTCAACAGACGGTAAACGCTACCGTTAGCTACCGTCGTCGAGTATCTGTATCAGAATCCATCTTGAAAGTATGACGTCAATAGTGTGTAACGCAAAGGCTAGACATGGAATCAATAATGAGAAATACCTCCAAACCACCTGCCAGTAGGTTCTAATATCCGCCGTCTGATCCAGACAAGGCAGTAGGGGTCATGCAGTTTCCTCTTCCGTACGAATTCTGTATGCAGAACCCATCATGTAAGGGCTTTATTTATATTATTTCCTGTGTTGTGCCTTATATGAGTGGACAGTGGGGAGTGGCTTCTGTCCGTCTCCGGAACTATATAAAGGTTTTCGATGGCATTTGGATTTATAGCTAAATTAAAAGTCGCCCAACTAATTAAATTTTCTGTCAGATATATGAGTANGTCCTCAGTGATTGAGGCTAGCTCTTTCTAACGGACCCAACAGAATAGGTTTTTCCTTCACCTGAGGACGGAAACAGATCCAGTTTCCGAAACGTCGTGTTTTTATTAGTTATCTTAAAAACCAGGACGATGTATAAAGTCCAAAAACCCAATATATCAGTGAGTAAAGATTAGTTTATAATAAAATGCGAATCGAACTTAGTCGATTTTCTCATACATGGATCGGAGTACAAAAACTCAGTACTTACTGTACACTGAATTAAAATTCGTTAAGGTGCTAAACGCTACTTACAACTGATTTTAAGATCTTGCAGGGAAATATTTTTTTCTTCACATTTAAATATTTTAGCATTTTTTAGAAAATAATCCTTCTGCAAAGGAATTTTGACGGATAAGAAATTTCAGTAAAGCAAAAGAAAAAATTAGAAGATTTTATGAGCCTCCTTCCCAAGTTCTTCTATATGCTGACATCTTGTGGTGAGGATTTCTGGAACCATGTATCCACTATCAGACGCATCAGTGATTCATATCTGTGAATAATCTCAACTCTTATCAATCACCATGACGTTAATTAGTCAATTGTAGGCTATCCTCCGACTTTACTGTTTCAATATGCCACAAAGAAGGCATCATGCAGGGACAATCTATAGATCTAGGTATGATCATGATCAATCCAAACACAGAATTTCAAAAGCTTTCACAATTTATTTCTGTGAAACCTAAAGCAGAAATTTCGAGCTATCGCCATTATACAGATAATAACAAATTCCATATTTTTTTCCAAATAATTCTCACCAACCAAACATTAAAAAATGACTAATATTTGTTAAATCCCGAAGGGAGAGCAATGCATAGCCTGCTCGTATGAATATCCTCGCGAAAACAAAATGTTTAGTTTTAGCAGCTCCTGCCTTCTCTACCCTACGCTAAATGGGAGGAGGGTGGCTGCTTCTTATCTGATTCTATTGTAGAGTTTACGTTGCTTCCGGATGGAATGAGTGTCCAAGCTTAAGTGAGTGGGGGGACGGGAAGAGGTTCATATTCAGCGTAATCTAACCCTACCTGAAATAGAAGTCATAGAATTTCCACATAGTCTTCAATCAGAAAAACAATACAAAATAACAATATTTAATAATAGATAAAGACAAAACTTGATTATACAAGGCTAAGAATAATGAAAGAAAATAATGATGAAACAGATCTACTCTGAAAATATCTTCCGGTAGTTCGAATAAGTTTAATTACAAAACATGAAGACCCCAAACTCCTTGGTCGGCCGAGATGCACACCAAATAATATCACGTGATCACTCAGCTGCCTCTGCAAACCACACACCAAGAAAACTCAAGAGATTACGCCGAACATTAGAAACGAACGCCAACTGCAATGTTACCCGACTGCACCGTATATAACTGAAGACAAATAATTGGGGCAATAGGAAAATAAGTGATAATTCAATACCCAAGACCTTGTCGCAACATTCCAAAGAGAAAAATTGCAATACCGTTTCGACTAAGGGCAACACTGTCCTCATCGTCCGGGAGGAAAAATCCGAACAGAATTTATGGGACCCCTTCGCCGACCGACGACACGCAACTGTTTTCCAAACTAGATACGTCTCTATCGTCTCTACTCACAAGGGTCTCCACTTCAGATGCTGGAAATGGAAAATGTCATTTGGTAGGTAAGACAATTGGACATAAAACGGTAAATGCGTCATAACTAGGACGTCTCGGGGAGGGGGTAACAGGGCCTGAATGCGCTACTACTGAGCCATTCGAAGTGGAAATATGGCTCAATTTATATATTGTCACGTGTG